>NC_087355.1:27360000-27602500 GCF_030014295.1 Loxodonta africana
ATGTCTTTATAAGCAGATTGAAAACTTACTGTATGCAGTCTGGCTACACTATTTCTATTAACCGATAGCTAACCGTAGTCTTCACTAAAATGGGCAACCCAAGTATCAAACATCATTTAACCTCTGTAAGGATAGAGGGAAAAAGCTGATGAGCATTTGAAAATCAAAAGGCTGTACACTGTATGCCATTTAGATAACTTTTGAATAACGAGACGTAAAAAAGATATGTCTTTAAAACGTCTTACTTCTTGACTTTCTGCTAAACGTGGCATAATGTGAATTCTCCCAATTTATTTTAAAATATATTGATATTTGCTGTTGATTACATGATGTATTTCTAATAAACACTTTTCATAGATAGGAGCTTTATAAATGTTATTAATCATCACTTGGTAACATAAAATAGTTCAGAATTTCCTGGGCGTGTGTTGCACTACATTTGTGAACATGTAATTGTAAATTAATATTATACATACGTATGTACTTATTGATCTTAAAAACTTCTATTTAAAGGTAACTAAATTTCAAAGAAGGGGTTTCTGGGTGGTGCAAATGGTTAACACACTCATAGCTAACCAAAAGGTGCCTGGGAACAAAGTCCTGATGAACTTATTCCAAAAAATCAGCCATCGAAAACCCTCCGGAGCACAGTTCTACTCTGACACACGTGGAGTCCCCGTGAGTTAGAATCAATGCAACTGCAACTGGTTTGGGTTTTTATTTTGTAATTGCAAATATCCCAGTTCTTTTGTCTGAAAAGTAAAGAGATTCAAGAATGCTTCCTAAGCATTAAGCTTGCTGTCCGTATTTTGAGCTGATATCTACACAGTCTAACAACTATTTCACTAGCAACTACTGAGACGTTTTCATTTAATTCCATATGCCTTAGCAAATGTGTTGATATTCTATTTTAAAGTCAGTTTTAAACACAGCATCTTGGCTGTTGTTTGACAGTGGAAAGGTCAAGCATGAGATATTTTAAGTCCTATTAAAATGTTTCAGGTCAAGCAGAGATGATAGAAAAATAACCACTCCAGAGCCTTTATTGTATATGATAGGACCACAAATAAACTTTGCATCCCCACTACCAGTGTGTCCAGACTTGACTGAAAGCTAAAGGGAGCACTTACTGATTTTCACACGTAAGCTGAGAGGTAGAATAACCTCTGCTCATTAATGTTCCCGTGAGGTAGACGGTTTGGTGCCTTTTCTCTTCTGAAAATAAAAAGGAGCTAAATCTTAGGCATATGGAAGGACTGTTAACGGAAAAACAGCACAACTATAAGGGTGCACTCCATGGGCCCCCTGCTTCTTAACACAACAATGTTTAAATCTACAAAAGGGAGATTGACTTTTGATCAGTAGCTTTAACTTTTGATCACCAGCTAATTTTCTAATAGTAACACCACTTCCAAAATTTGGCAAGACAAAAAACTAAACCAGTTGCCATCAAGTCGATTCCAACTCGTGGATCTACTGTTTTTGAAAAAATAGATCTTTTTTGAAAAAGAAATGCGCAAAAACGGTATGAATGGAAATATTTTAGCGGTTGTGCGAGACCGAGAAATACCACCGATCTATCTGTTTATATATACCCCTTGAGGAGAAAAAGTTTGAGTCCTAGTTGAGAGTTTTTTTTTTTTTTTTAATTTACTATCAAACAAACAAAAAATTCCATTCATTAAAAAAAAAAAAAAAAAAGATGAGGGCAATTTTCCTGCAAACGTCACACCTCCCCCAACAAACCATTCCTAATTTTTTTTTCTTTTTTTTTTTGTGAGGTTGTTTATTTCTGTATCCATTTAATTGAAGCTTCCTTTTAAAAGTAATACTTTTCTTGTCACATGCTTCAAAAAAGAATATAGCCAGTGATTAAAAAAAAAAAAGAAAAAACTGAACCCTTTGTTGTTGAGTTGATTCTGACTCAGCGATCCTATAGAAAGAGTAGAACTGCCCCATAGGGTTTCCAAGGAGTGGCTGGTGGATTCAGGCCACCAACCTTTTGGTTTGCAGCCGAGCTCTCAACCCCTGCACCGCCAGGGAATATTCTTTGCAATAATTTTTAAATTAGAGAATATGAGAACACTGAGTAAACTAAAAGCTAGTACCACAAATTGAATTTTCAAAATGATTTCAAAGTTCAAGGTTTCCCTGTACATCTCTAAGTCACAAAATTCCCCTTTAAAGAAATAAAATATATTTTAAATGTTTAATATTCAGGCATCTGAAATAAGAGGGTTTCAGGAATCATGATTTAACCTGTCTTTCCAATTTATAAAAGCTTCACCTTTGAAACCCCATACTTCACATTGTCACTTCTCTATCTTCCCAACGCCACCCCTCTTCTTCCCTAGTCTGCTCTCCAGTTAATGCTCCAATGTACCTCTGTAAAGGGAAGGTGATTCCTACAGTCAGATGTGAAAAGCTGTGTTAAAAGGCGTGGATAATCCTACTTAAAACATAACTCAGAAAAAAAAAGTTACACTGTGGAAATGTAAGTAAAAAGGAATCTTCTCTAAAATATAACGTGAAAAAACTATATAAAGCAGACTAAAATGTAGGTAGATTAAAATGGAATAAATATCCAACTTTTTCTAAGTATACCTTCTCTCCTTTCCTTTCCTTCTCAACCTCTTTCAAAACTGTAACCCAATGCTTGTCTCTATCATAGCCAATGGAGGTCTTTGCTCACAAACCTAGGACACAGTTCTGAAAGCAAACACCTCTGAGGCTTCTTGATGTAGCCTTGCATGTGCATTTTACATGTGAATCATAGTGACAAATCCACATTCTCTCATGTCAGTAAATAGTACCTAATTAGAGGTTGAGGCCTGAGGTCAGGACTGGTCTCCTACTAATACTGTAATCTTGAACAAGAATTTAACTTCTGATACTTACGGAATGTTGTGTTGTTAGATGCCATGGAATCGATTCCAACTCATAGTGATCCTATGTACAATGGAAGGAAACACTGCCCTATCCTGTGCCATCCTCACAATCTTTGCTATGCTTAAGCCTATTGCAGCCACTGCGTCAATTCATCTCCTCAAGGGTCTTCCTCTTTTTCACCGACCCTCTACTTTACCAAGCATGATGTCCTTCTCTAGGGGCTGATCCCTACTGACAACACGTCCAAAGTATGTGAGACTCAGTCTCGCCGTCCTTGTTTCCAAGAGGCATTCTGGTAGCACTTCTTGCAAAACAGATTTGTTCGTTCCTTTAGCAGTCCATGGTATATTCAACATTCTTCTCCAACACCACAATTCAAAGGCATCAATTCTTCGGTCTTCCTAATTCATCATCCAGCTTTCATATGCATATGAAAATACCTGGGCTTGGATCAGGTGCACCTTAGTCTTCAAGGTGTTATCTTCTTTTCAGCACCTTAAAGAGGTCTTTTGCAGCAGATTTGCACAATGCAATGCATCTTTTGATTTCTTGACTTCTGCTTCCATGAGTGTTGACTGTGGATCTCTCTGTTTATCATAATGTTGCTTATTGGTCCAGTTGTGAGGATTTTTGTTTTCTTTATGTTGAGGTGTAATCCATACTGAAGGCTGTGGTCTTTGAACTTCATCAGAAAGTGCTTCAAGTCCTTTCCACTTTCACAAACCAAGCTTGTGTCGTATGCATAATATAGGTTGTTAATGACTCTTCCTCCAAACCTAATGCCGTATTCTTCTTCATATAGTCCAGCTTCTTGGATTATTTGCTTAGCATACAGATTGAAAACATATGGTGAAAGGATACAACCCTTATGCACACCTTTCTTGACTTTAAACCATTCAGTATCCCCTTGTTCTGTTGGAACGACTACCTCTTGATCTACGTACAGGTTCCTCATGAGCACAGTTAAGTGTTCTGGAATTCCCACTCTTCGCAATGTTGTCCATAATTTGTTATGATCCACACAGTCAAATGCCTTTGCACAGTCAATAAAACACAAGTAAACGTACTTCTGGCATTCTGTGCCTTAAGCCAGGGTCCACGTGACATCAGCAATGACATCCCTTGTTCCACGTTCTCTTCTAAATCCAGTTTGAATTTCTATCAGTTCCCTGTAGATATACTGCTGCAGCTGCTTTTGAATGATCTTCAGCAAAGTTTTACTTGCGTGTAGTATTAATGATATTGCTTAATAATTTCCACATCTGGTGGATCACCTTTCTTGGTAATAGGCATAAATATGGATCTCTTCCAGTTGGTTGGCCAGGTAGCTGTCTTCCAAATTTTTTGGTATAGACAAGTGAGCACTTCCAGCACTGCATCCGTTTGTGAAACATCTCAATTGGTATTCCGTCAATTCGTGGAGCCTTTTTTTTCACCAATGCCTTCAGTGCAGCTTGGACATCTTCCTTCAGTATCATAGGTTGCAGATCACATGCTACCTCCAGAAACAGTTGAATGTAGACCAGTTCTTCGTGGTATACTGACTCTGTATATTCCTTCCATCTTCTTTTGATGCCTCCTGTGTCATTTAATATTTTCCCCCTAGAAGCCTTCAATATTGCAACTCGAGGCTTGAATTTTTTCTTAGTTCTTTTAGCTTGAGAAATGCTGAGTGTGTTTTTCCCTTTTGGTTTTCTATCTCCAGGTCCTTGCATATGTCATTAGAATACTTTATCTTCTCGAGCTGCCCTTTGAAATCTTATGGTCCATTCTTTTACTTCATCACTTCCTCCTTTTGCTTTAGCTTCTTGACATTCAAGAGCAAGTTTCAGAGTCTCTTCCGACATCCATTTTGGACTTTTCTTTTTATCCTGTCTTTTTGAAGACCTCTTGCTTTCTTCAGCTATGACGTCCTTGATGTCATTCCACAATTCATCTGATCTTCGATCATTAGTGTTCAACACGTCAAATCTATTCTTGAGATGGTCTCTAAATTCAGGTGGGGTATACTCAAGGTCATGTTTTAGTTTTTGTGGACTTGTTTTAATTTTCTTCAGTTTGAACTTGAAATTGCACATGAGCAATTGATAGTCTGTTCTGTAGTCAGCTCCAGGCCTTGTTCTGAATGATGATATTGAGCATTTCCTTAGCCTCTTTCCACAGATATAGTCAATTTCATTGCTGTGTATTCCATCTGACGAGGTCCACTTGTATAGTCACCTTTTATGTCAGTGAAAAAAGATACTTGCCATGAAGAAGTTGCTGATCTTGCAAAATTCTGTCACACGATCTCTGGCATCATTTCTATCACCAAGGCCATATTTCCCAACTATTGATCCTTCTTCTTTGTTTCCAACTTTTACATTTCAATCACCAGTAATTATCGATGCATCCTTTTTTTTCCTGATTGCATGTTTGATCAATTTCAGACTGCAGAAGTTGGTAAAAATTGTCTATTCTTCATCTTTGGCCTTAGTGGTTGGTTCATAAATTTGAGTAACAGTCGTATTAACTGGTCTTTCTTGTAGGTGTATGAATACTGTCTTATCACTGACAGCATTGTATTTCAGGGCAGATCCTGAGATATTCTTTTTGAGGATGAATGCAACTCCGTTCCTCTTCAGGTTGTCATTCTCAGTGTAGCAGACCACATGATTGTCCAATTCAAAATGGCCAATACCAGTCAATTTCACTCAATATTTATGTGTTCCATTTCATTTTTGATGATTTCCAATTTTCCTAGATTCACACTTCGTACATTCCACCTCCTGATTATTAATGGATGTTCGCAGCTGTTTCTTCTCATTTTGAGTCATTCCACATCAGAAATGAAGGTTCCCAAAGCTTGACTCCATCCACGTCATTAAGGTTGACTCTACTTTGAGACGGTAGCTCTTTCCCAGTCATATTCTGAGTATCTTCCAACCCAGGGACTCATCTTTGGGTATTATATCAGACAATGTTCTGCTGCTATGCACAAGTTTTTCACCAGCTAATTCTTTTCAGAAGTAGACCACTGGGCCTTTCTCCCTAGTCTGTCTTAGTCTGGAAGCTCACCTGAAACCTGTCCACCATGGGCGAGCCTTGTGGTATTTGAATGCCATTACCACAGCTTCCAGCATCACAGCAGCACACAAACTCCCATGGAGTAGCTGATTTTAAAATAACTTCAATTGAGATGTTTCAACAGGTGGATGCGGCGCTGGAGGTGCTCACTCGTCTATGCCAAGAAATATGGAAGACAGCTTCCTGGCCAACTGGCTGGAAGAGATCCATATTTATGCCTACTCTCAAGAAAGGTGATCCAACCAAATGCAGAAATTATAGAACAATATATTAATATCACATGCAAGCAAAATTTTGCTGAAGATCATTCAAAAACAGCTGCAGCAATATGTTGACAAGGAACTGCCAGAAATCCAGGCTGGTTTCAGAAGAGGACCTGGAACCAGGGATATCATCGTTGATGTTAGATGGATCTTGGGTGAAAGCAGAGAACACCAGAAAGATGTTTACCTGTGTTTTATTGACTATGCAAAGGCATTCAACTATGTGGATCATAACAAGTTATGGATAACATTGTGAAGAATGGGAATTCCAGAACACTTAATTGTGCTCATGAGGAAACTTTACATAGATCAAGAGGCAGTTGTTTGGACAGAACAAGGGGATACTGATTGGTTTAAAGTCAGGAAAGGTGTGCGTTTAGGTTGTATCCTTTCACCATACCTATTCAATCTGTATGCTCAGCAAATAATCTGAGAAGCTAGACTATATGAAGAAGAATGGGCCATCAGGTTTGGAGGAAGACTCATTAATGACATGCATTATGCAGATGACACAACTTCACCTGCTGAAAGTGAAAAGGACTTGCGGAATTTCTAATGAAGATCAAAGACCACAGCCTTCAGTATGGATTACACCTCAACATAAAGAAAACAAAAATCCCCACAACTGGACCAATGAGCAACATCATGACAAACAGAGAAAAGATTGAAGTTGTCAAGGATTTCATTTTACTTGGATCCACAATCAACAGCCATGAAAGCAGCAGTCAAGAAATCAAATGACACACTGCATTAGGTAAATCTGCTGCAAAGGACCTCATTAAACTGTTAAAAAGCAAAGATGTCACCTTGAAGACTAAGGTGCGCCTGACCCAAGCCATGGTATTTTCAATCGCATCATATGTGTGTGAAAGCTGTACAATGAATAAGGAAGACCAAAGAAAAATTGATGCCTTTGAGTTGTGGTGTTGGTTAAGAATATTGAATATACCATGGATTGCCAAAAGAACAAATCTGTCTTGGAGGAAGTACAACCAGAATGCTCCTTAGAAGCAAGGATGGTGAGACTGCATCTTACATACTTAGGGCATGTTTTCAGGAGGGATCAGTCCCTGGAGAAGGACATCATGCTTGGCAAAGTACAGCGTCAGCAGAAAAGAGGAAGACCCTCAATGAGGTGGATTGACACAGTGGCTGCAATGATGAGCTCAAGCACAACAAAGATTGTAAGGATGGCGCAGGACAGGGCAGTGGTTCATTCTGTTGTGTACCGAGTCGCTATGAGTTGGAACTGACTCAGCAGCACCTAGTAACAGCAACAACAGTCAATAACCAATGCTTAAGGAATCACAGAAACTCAGAGCTGAAAGGAATCTTCAAGGTCAGTCTTAATATGTCTCTGAAATACTCACAGAGAAAAGATCCAGAAGACCTGATAGGACCATCGGTATGACCACTGGAAAATGCAGAGCTCAGTCTTTCTCTAAACCAGTATAAATGGGTCAGGCAATCAGTCAAATCACGTGTAATTATTTAAATTAGATACACTGTTTTAGCTGCTGTGAAAATACTGATCAGAATAAATCACAGCTCACATTTTTTTTTTTTTAATGGAGAAAGAAATACAGAGATGAAAAATTTAACATGTGTTAACTCCTAATCAGAGGAAGTGTCTGGGATAACGAAGTAAAGAAAGGTGATTATCCAATTCTTTCCAGATCCTGCCTAGAACCTACAAATAGCAGCAAATAATGCCAATCTCCTTCCCTTTGGGCATTTTTGGCATGTTCTACATCTTAAATTGGACTCTACACTTTGTTTAAAAAAAAAAAAATGATATAAGGAATTGCCTTAAAGAAAACCAGAAAGCCAAATCCATCGCCATCAAGTCAATTCTGACTCATAGCAACCCAATAGGATAGGGTAGAGCTGCCCATAGAGTTTCCAAGTACAGCTGGTGGATTCGAACTGCCAGCCTCTTGGTTAGCAGCTGTATGCTTAACCACTGTACCACCGGGACTCCAAAGAAAATAAATAAATTGACAAAAAGGAGCCATGAACCATAGCTTAATATTGAAAAAAAAAATCCTCAAAGGATTGCACAGTTCTCCTTGTTTTGAAACATTATAAATTTTGGTACGGAATTTGGGAAAAGAACAAATAATATTTTTTTCAGTTCCAGGACTGACTTAAGAATCCTAACAAAATTAAACATGTACTATAAACTTCCAACTGGGAATTTGTTAATGACTTAGGCTAGTCTTTGGAAACCCTGGTAATGTAGTGGTTAAGAGCTACAGCTGCTAACCAAAAACGTTTGCAGTTCGAATCCACCAGGTGCTCCTTGAAACTGCATGGGGCAATTCTACTCTATCCTACAGGGTTGATACAAGTAGGAATCAACTCCACAGCAATGGTTTGGTTTTTGGTTTTTGTTTGTTTGTTTGTTTTAGGCCAGCCTTTAAAATGGAAAAAAGAATCTAGTAGCTAATGTCCTGAAAAAGCCTTGAAACATTTTTTACTTACAGAAGGATTTCACATTAGTGCTTATTTCCAAAAAAGAATTTGAATCACTACTTATAGAACAGAGGTTCTTAATCATTTGGAGGAGGGGTGTGAGATATAAACTCCATTGTGAAACTAATAAAATGGACATTCAAACACAGGCATTATCTACAGTGCTAAGAAACTCAGATTTTCTGAAATGTATCCATGAACCCCACGTTAGTGACAAAAAATATTTTTGAAATTCTCTAGCATTAAGTGGTTTACATACATTTACAGAATTAAGTCAAGAAAACAATATATGTAAGATGTTTACACAGCTTGATACACAGGACTAAATTAAGAATAATTATTATCATTAGCACACTATTCCCCTAAAGGGTAGAAGAAAATCATTCTTGATCAAATACAAAAATGTTATAATAACTGCAGAAACAAAGAAACATATATTATCAACAATATTGTTGCTTTTTAAACCCCGCATTTCCAACTGCCGTGGAGTCACTCTGACTCATAGCAGCCCTATAGGACGGAGTAGAACGGCCCCATAGAATTTCCAAGGAGCACCGGGTGGATTCGAACTGCTGACCTTTTGGTTAGCAGTCGTAGCTCTTAAACACTACGCCCATAGGGTTTCCCTTTTTAAACCACATACCCATAAATAATAATAAATTAATAATAACACCAGTGGCTTCTACTGAGCTCTGATGATATGCCACACTTCATCCTGACAACAACCTCATAAGAATGTCTCCATTAACAGATGAGCATGCTAAGTTTTAGAGCAGTTAAGCAACTTTGCCAGGGCATCAGTGCTTAAATGTGAGTGAGCCTAGTGCAGGATTCCAAAAGCGTGCCCTTCCCACTAAGCTATGTATACATTTCAACTGCACAATCTTAGGAATGTGATTTCATATGATGTTATGGACAGGGGTTTGGTCCTGTTGCTTAGTCCATCACCAGTTGAACAAGTTTCCCTCAAGTTGATTCCAACTCATGGCAACTCCACGTGTGTCAGAGTAGAACTGTGGCTCCGCAGGGATTACAATGGCTGATTTTTTTGAAAATAGCTTACCAGGCCTTCCTCCCAAGGGGGCTTCTGGGTGAACTGGAAATGACCACCGTTACGTTAGGAGCCGAGCCTGTTAACCATTCTCACAGCTTCTGGATTTTTCTCTGTAAAAGGAGAGAAACAATACTCATTGAGTCATTAAGATCTCATAGTGCCAGCACATAAAATTCCATCAAAATGCTACTAATCCCCGAAGACATTAAAATTATATGATAAATTATATTCCCCAAAGATATTAAAATTATAATTTGATAAACTATATAACCACTACAATAACTTTGGTCGTGATTCAGAAATGTTCATACACTAATAACACAAAGATATCTTCTTGACTATACAGCATTATCCTAGCACTACAGAATGAAATAATAAATACTAAAAAAAAAACAAAGCAAGAAAGGCAGAAAAAACTTACACGATTTTCCCAGATCTCAAGAAACTCGAGGTCTACACAAGAGACTTAGCAACTATTCCTCAATGTCTACTGACAATATACTGGAAACCTATACTTAAACATATACAAAACCAAAATAATTATCTCCACTCAAAATGTTCTTTCCAATTATCCTACCAGAGGTCTTAAAATATCATCATCTTCAGGTGTAAATACTCAAAAAACCTGGAATGATCTTTAGTATATAACTCCCATCTAACATGATGGGAGGCAGTATGCAAAGTGTTTTGAGAGGTAGGTCTTTGGGCATCAGATTGACCTGAGTTTGAACATAGTCTCTGTGACTTAAAAGCTATGGGAATGTGATCAAGCTTTTTCAGCCTCTCAGAGATTCCATTTCCAGTTATAAAATGGCACAGGAATAGTTACATCATTGGGTTTAAATTTAAGATGAAAACTGATAAACCATGAGAAGCTTTCAGCCTGGAGCCTGGAGTGCAGTAAATGCTCAATAAACTGTAGCTACTTGAATTACTATTAATTCATTCTACAAACTATCTCAAAGCTGTCCCTTTCTCTTTCTTGCCATTGCTTACTGTTTTTTGTTGCCTGATTCTGACTCATTGCAGTCCCCATGCCTAGTTTAATCCTTTATTGTTTTAATGATCCAGGAAAGAAGTTAGATTGTTTTGTATCTGGATCTTTGAGATCTGTGGCGTCTTTCTCATTGACCAGATTCCTTCCGGCAAGGTTGTCGTAACAGGGAAGGATTGCTTCCCTAACCAACAACATGGTTTGAAGCCCTGTGGGCTTTTCCAGTCTGTTCTGTGCTGCAGTTACCAGATCACTCGCAATACTTAGCAAGTGACTGGTCAGGGTTTGCATACCTTCAACAGAATTTGTAGTGGGTTTATATAGGGAGGGATGTAAAGTGAAGCCCAGAAGTAAATCTCAGGAGGAAGAATGGGTACTGAGGAAGTCCAATCTGCCCAAAGCCCATCTTTTTTGCCCTGGTTGCACAGTGGTTAAGCACTAGCCTGCTAACTTAAAAGTTGGTGGTTCAAACCCACCAGCAGCTCCACAGGAGAAAGAGGTGACAGTCAGCTTCCGTACAGATTACAGCCTTGGAAACCCCATGGAGCAGTTTCCTGACCTATGGGATCGCTATGAGGCAGAAACCACTCAATGGCAACAGGCTTAGTTTGGTTTGATTTCCGAGGGAAATAGCTCTTTCTGATAATACCTAAAGCATGCATTCCTAGGCACCTGCCTTCAAAATGTCCCTGGGAGGGTGAAGATGTCAGATTCTTTGCTCTAGTTAAACTAGGCTACAACTTCATTCTTATTCTATTCCTCTTTGTCTCCACTAATTAATATATTCAGAATGCCATTCATTGATGAGTTCATTCACGCATTTCTTGAGCACCTTCCAAGTGCTAGGGGTCAAGGACACGGTCTGAAGGCTCTTTATGTAAGTGGATAGACAGGCATTTAAACAATTAGCTGTAACACGAAGAGACAATGCAAGAACAAAGTGTTAGAGCAAAAATGAGGAAGTAGCAATAGACTGGAGGTTAGTGGAGGAGGGTCAAGGAAATCTTTACTAAGGAACATTTGAGGTAAATCTTAGAGACACAATGTTCTCAATGCTCCCTGACCCCTGTGAAGGCCTTCAACAATTTAGGTAGAGAGGGTTTTCTGGGTTTTTGTTTCTTTCTTTCTTTGTTTTTTAAGAAAGTGAGCAAACAGACCAAAATAGGAGTGGATATTTACGGTAGATCATGTAAGTAATGAAAAATAATCCACCCTCACACTTCCTCCAGTGTCTAGCCAAGCGTGTCTTCACGTTGACTCCAACTCATAGCGACCCTATAGGACAGAGGAGAATTACCCTATAGGGTTTCCAAGGAGCAACTGGTGGATTCAAACTGTGGAACTTTTTGATTAGCAGCTAAGCTCTTAACCACTGTGCCGTGGTGGAATCATTGGCAGCATTCTGTTAATAAATATTAACAATTGTAGTTACTCATTTCTTAGCACACAAACCCCAGAGTAAGGGCTCTGCATTTTAAAAACTCTACAGAATAGATATTATCCTCTACATTTTAGATGAAGTTAAAGAAATTGAGGTTCAGTGACATGTCCAAGTCATGTCATTGTTGTTATTATGTGCTGTTGAGTGGGTTCTGAAACAGAATGAAAACACTGCCTGGTCATCACAATCATTGCTGTTTGAGCCCATTGTTGCAGCCACTGTGTCAGTCCATTTCATTGAGGATCTTCCTCTTTTTTTGATGACCCTCTATTTAACCAAGCATGATGCCCTTCTCCAGGGGCTGGTCCCTCCTGACAACATGTCCAAAGTGAAACAAAGTCTCACCATCCTCACTTCTGAGGAACATTCTGATTGTACTTCTTCCAAGACAGATTTATTCATTCTTCTGGACTTCCATGGTATATGCCCAGGTCATAGCCGTAGTAAATCCTGGAACAGGGATTTGCTAGCATTTTGGGCTAACCCTCTCTTCATTGTGGACACAGAGAAGAATTTCCACATACTCAGCTCTACCAGTTGTCAAAGGTGAAGTGTACACTTCCCTTCCACAAATGTAGAAGACGGTTAGAGCCAAAGCCATTGAGTTTTAATAAATTTGTAATATCTTAGGCAGATAACTACAAATATCCTCATCTAAGTTTAAAGCACAAAAGTGATGTTACTGTTTCAGAAAGATATTTAGATTTGCTCCTACCCCTATATGGCTGTCATGTATTGCCTTTAACAAAACTCCTATCTTTTATTGTCAAATAAATGATAAAATGAAATCAGTCTGCCTTCATGACACAGGCATGAAGCTTTTCTCTGCAAAATTTATACATGGAAAATAATGAAATGGGACTCACTTTATAAAGGCAACCTAACAACTATTGGTTCATTCACATTCCATCAGAGGATGGATCTCCCTACTGACCTGATGACCTAAAAGGCATCAGAGTGATTCTTTCCAACTCTGAGTGAAGAAGAAGCCACGGATGATTAGGAAGTAGAACAGGTAGGGTGGTGAAATTCTTAAGCAGTGCCTGAGCAATCAATGAACACCAATAGGTCAAATCAGTTGACTTGAATTAAATTGACCTTATATCTTTGGAGAAAAGCCTAAGGACAGAGGGAAAGAGATCAGGTTAGTGTTGACTGGCCTTGTGGTAACAAAGGAAATATAGCAGTTAAAGAATTTTAGGTTATAGCTTACAGAAGTCCAGCTAGAGACGTATGTACCCTCAATGTGAGGCGGCTTCAAATGGGGAGGAAAAGCAGCATTATTTATGCAGTTATAGTGTTGGCTTATGCATAGATCTTCCTGTGCCCATTTCCTCATTTCTCTTTTTATTGATTCCTTTCCTCAAATGAGGAGCATAATCAAGCCCCTTCTACTTTCCAGCTCCCAGAAAACTCCATTTTTCCCTTTCTCAAGCTTTCTGTTCTTTGTACTTCAATATAATTTTTCTATTGAAACAACACTACCAGTTACCAGTGAGTCAACTCTGGTGTCAGAGTAGAACTGTTTTGCAGGGTTTTCAATGGCTAATTTTTTTAGAAGCAGATCACCAGAACTTTATTCTGAGGTGCCTCTTAGATGGACTGAAAGGTGGACTTGAACCTCCAACTTTTTGGTTAGGAGATGAGCACGTTACAGTATTTTACACAAATAATGCATGTCTTCTATGTTTGTTTGCCAACAGCTCCCTCCACCTGCAAGGTATTTTCATAAGCACACTATGTTAACTTTTTTTTTTTTTTTTACACCAACATGTGAAAAAAAAAAACAAAAAACTGGCATAACAGTGCTTATGAAAATACCTTGTGGAGGGAGGCAGGAGTTGGAATCCAGATTTCTAGAGTCAATGGAGTTGGGGTGACTTACCCAGGCCATTCCCAGAGATATTCCTTTGACCCTTGAGCCTTGAGGAAACTAGTTTCCTAGAGTCACCTTTGAGTCAAACAATAGCCTGGTAAGTACCTTAGTGAAGATTGCTTTGCCTTCGGCCTTGGGCTCTTTTGAAGAATTATCTATGCTCAGTCAGTTTCAAGACACAGGACCTCCAGGGTCAGGCTGAAAGCTGTGTTTTAAGTTCAGTTGTCATGAAAACATTGCTCTGGCCCCCACTTCTATGGCAATGTCAATAAGATGGGCTATAAGAATTTTTGGAGGTCCTCACATCTTCAGAACATTTTTGGCTCCTTAGTTTCTGATTTTCAAATTGTATATTCAATAAAATTCAATCAATTTCTGTTATTGGCTTAATGTAATTTTTATTTTAACAGCCCGCTAAGGAATTCCTCTCACTGCCCCATGTATGACACCTACCATGATCTAGATTTTCACAAAATATTATGAAAATCTCACTTCAAGTGTCTTCTTTCTCCATGAAAAGCTGCTAAGACTAGGATGATACAGGGCCTTGATATGTGGGAGAAAAAAATACGATGAGAACAAAATAATACCACAATAAGTTATTCTGCCAAATAATTATTGAGTACTTTTTTTCCATGCAACTGTTGGTCCAAATTTCTATGGCAGATAACTCTATGGTAGATCACTGCTGTTTTCTTAATGAAATTTGATCTTTTAGCTTCAGTGAAGGGCCATGCTTCTACTACTCCTTACTCTGTTCTAAATTTCATTCACACTTCCTCCTTTACTTTGAGTTTTCTCAGGTGTCTTTATTACCTGGTGCTGCTGTAACAAAATATACCACAATTGGTTGGCTTTAAAGAAGAGAAATTTATTTTCTCACAATTCAGGAGGCTGGAAGTCCAGATTCAGGGTATGGCTCTAGGGGGAAGTCCTTCCATGTCTATTTCAACTTCTAGTAGATGCCCCACATCTCAGAACAAGGAATACTATGTGGTTTCAAATCAGGAAAGGTGTGTGTCTGGAATGTGTCCTTTCACCATACTTATTCAATCTGTATGTTGACCAAATAATCCAAGATGCTGGACTATGTATAGAAATACATGACATCAGGGTCTGAGGAAGATTCATTAACAAGCTGTGATATGCAGATAGCACAACCTTGCTTGCTGAAAGTGAAGAGGACTTGAAACACTGATGAAGATCAAAGCCTTCAGTATGGATTACACCTCAACATGAAGAAAACAAAAACCTTCACAACTGGACCAATAAGCAACATCATGATAAATGGAGAAAAGATTGAAGTTGTCAAAGATTTCATTTTACTTGGATTCATAATCAATGCCATGGAACCAGCCATCAAGAAATCAAAAGATGCACTGTATTCAGCAAATCTTTTGCAAAAGACTCTAGACTTTCTGGAGCCATGGAGGGTGGATGAACCCCTGAAGCTATTGCCCTGAGAAAATTTTTAAACCTTAAACTAAAAATATTTCCTGAAGTCATCTTAAAACAGAATAATGGTTTAGCTTAACCAACTTCTACAGTCTGAAATTGACCAAACATGCAATCAAGATGTATTGATAATTACTGGAGATTGGAATGAGAAAGTTGGAAAAAAAGAAGGCACAATAGTTGGAAAATATGGCCTTGATGATAGAAATGATGCCAGAGATCACATGATAGAATTTTGCAAGATCAACAACTTCTTCACTGCAAATACCTTTTTTCAAAAACATAAATGGAGACTGCACATGTGGACTGTGTCAGATGGAATACACGTGAATTGAATTGACTATATCTGTGGAAAGAGAGAATGGAAAAGCTCAATATCATCAGTAAGAACAATGCCAGGGACCAAGTGGAACACACCATCAATTGCTCGTATGCAGCTCTAGTTGAAGCTGAAGAAAATCAGAACAAGTCCACGAGAGCCAAAGTATGACCTTGAGTATATTCCACTTCAGTATAGAGTCCATCTAAAGAATATATTTGACTCATAGAAAACTAATGAGCAAAGACCAGACAAGTTCTGGAAAAACATCAAGGACATCACACATGAGGAAAGCAAGAGGTCATTAAAAGGACAGTAAAGAAAAGGGCAAAATCGATGTCAGAAGAGACTCTGAAACTTGCTCTTGAATGTCGAGTAGCTAAAGCAAATGAAAGAAATGATGAAGTAAAAGGGCTGAAGAGGAGATTTGAAAGTCAGCTCAAGAAGACAAAGTAAAATAACGAAATGTGCAAAGACCTGGAGTTAGAAAACCAAAAAGAAAAACACCCTTGACATTTCTCAAGCTCAAAGAACTGAAGAAAAAATTAAAACTTTGAGTTGTAATATGGAAGGATTCTAGGGGGGAAATATTAAACGACACAGGAAGCATCAGAAGCAGATGGAAGAAATACACAGACTCACTATACTAAAAAGAATTTATCTAAGTTCAACAATTTCAGGAGGTAGCATATGATCAAGAACCAGTGGTACTGAAGGAACGCACTGAACGCACCTGTGATAAACGAGTCTCCAGGAATTGACGGAAAACCAGTTGAGATATTTCAACAAACAGATGCAGCACTGAAGCACTCACTTGTCTATGACAAGAAATTTGGAAGACAACTGCCTGGCCAACCAACTGAACGATCTCCATATTTATGCCTATTCGAAAGAAAGGTGATTCAACAGAATGTGGAAATTATTGAACAATATCATTAACATCACACGCATGTAAAATTCTGCTGAAGATTGTCCAAAAGCAGTTGCAGCAGCACCTCAACAGGGACTGCCAGAAATTCAAGCTGGATGAATCCTGGCTGAAAGTAGAGAATACCAGAAAGATGTTTACCTGGGTTTTATTGACTATGCAAAGGCATTCAACTGTGAGGATCATAGCAAATTATGGATAACATTGCAAAGAATGGGAATTCCAGAACACTTAAAGGTGCTCAGGAAGAGCCTGCACGTAGACCAAGAGGCAGTCGTTCCAACAGAACAAGGGGATACTGTGTGGCTTAAAGTCAGGAAAGGTGTGCATCAGAACTGTATTCTTTCACCATACCTATTCAATACTTATGCTGAGCAAGTAATCTGAGAAGTTGGACTATATAAAGAAGAATGTGGTATCGGAATTGGAGGAGCCCATTAACAACCCGCATTATACAGATGACACAACTTTGCTTGCTTGCTGAAAGTGAAGAGAATTTGAAGCAGTTATTGATGACGATCAAAGACTACAGCCTTTAATATGTATTACACCTTAACATAAAGAAAACAAAAATCCTCACAACTGAACCAATAAGCAGCATCATGATAAATGGAGAAAAGATTGAAGTTGTCAAGGATTTCATTTTATTTGCACTCACAATCAACATCCATGGATGAAGTAGTCAAGATATCAAAAGATGTATTCCATTGGGGAAATCTACTGCAAAAAAAAAAAAAAAGACCTCTTTAAAGTGTTAAAAAGCAAAGATATCACTTTAAAGACTAAGGTGTGCCTGACTGAAGCCATGATGTTTTCAATAGTCTCATATGCATGTGAAAGCTGGACAATGAATAAAGAATACCAAAGAAGAATTGATGCCTTTGAATTATGGTGTTGGTGAAGAATATTAAGTATACCATGGACTGCCAGAGGAGCAAATAAATCCATCTTGGAAGAAGTAAAGCAGAATGCTCCTTAGAAGTAGGGACGACAAAACTTTGTCTCACATATTTTGGACATGTTATTAGGAGAGACAAGTTCCTGGAGAAGGACATCATGCTTGGTAAAATAGAGGGTCAGTGAAAATGAGGAAGACGCTCAAGGGGATGGATCGACACAGTGGCTGTAACAATGAGCTCAAGCAAAGCACTTATGAGGATGCCTCAGGATTGGGCAGTGTTTTGCTGTTGTACATAGGATTGCTATGAGTTGGATCCAATTCAACGGCACCTAATCAACAACCACAGCAACAAAGATCTGCCTTGAGCATTATGCTCTTTTAAGAACTATCTATATGGGATCAAATTGATAACAACTCAAAAGGTTTGATAGGAACCTTAACATAAAAAAAAAAAATTTTTAAGGGGCAGTGAATTCATGTTAATGGGGGAGGAACAACTCAGAAAAGGAGGGTGAGAATGTTTGCATAACTCAAAGAATGTGATCAATGTCACCAAATTTTACAAGTAGAAACTATTGAGTTGGTGTATGTTTTGCTGTGTATATTCTCAACAACAATGACAAAATAAGCGAAAATTAGAAAAAAAAAAGAGAAAAAACAAGATTTCTTTAAAGTGTTAAAAAGTAAAGATGTCATCTTTAGGACTAAGGTGTGCCTGACCCGAGTCATGGTATTTTCAATCGCCTCATGAATGAGAAAGTTGGACAATGAATAAGGAATGCCAAAGAAGGATTGATGCCTTTGAGTTATGGTATTGGAGAAGGATACTGAGTACACCATGGACTGCCAGAAGAACAACTATATCTGTCTTGGAAGAAGTACAGCTAGAATGCTCTTTAGAAGTGAGGATGGTGAGACTTTGTCTCATGTACTTGGACAAGTTATCAGGAGGGACCAGTCCCTGTAGCAGGACATCCTGCTTAGTAAATTAGAAGGTGAGTGAAAAACAAGAAGACCCTCAATGAGATAGATTGACACAGTGGCTGCAACAATGCGCTCAAACATAGCACTGATTGTGAGGATGGTGCAGGACTGGGCAGTGTTTTGTTCTGTTGTACATAGAAAATATAGGGTCGCTGTGAATCAGAACCAACTCAACAGCACCTAACAACAACAGTAGCTTCCTCAATCCTTGGTGTTGCTGGGCTTTTAGATGTATCTGTCTCTGCTATCTGTCATCTCTCTTCCTGTTCCCCCTGAGTGTGTCTCTTTTTCTGTGCTGTTCTTCTTATAACTCAGAAGAGGTTAGGTTTAAGATCCATCCTATACTGATACAGCCTCACAAACAAAAACCCTATTTCCAAACTGGGTCATATTTACAGATACCGGGGTTAGGATTTTAACATATATTTTGGGGGTACATAATTCCACCTAAAACACTATGGTTCCGTTCCCAGCTCAGTGTTCTTCTCTCTTGTCATGCTTTTCCTGGGAGCTCCTATTCTCAACATAGTTTGAAATCTCATCTGTATAAATAAGTGATTTCCAAATTTACTCTCCCACCCCATCTCTCTCCCTTAAACATCAGACATAGGTCTACAACCTCAGTCTGGGAATTCCACTAGTTTGTGATAAACAAATATAACATTTCAAATATCATTATTACAATCCCTACCTTATCCAACTAAGTAAAATTTACCACCCAATTGCTTAAGCTAGAAATCTAAGAAGCATTTTTGATTCATTTGTCTTCTTCATCCTCAACCCTCAAATCTAATCATCATATCTTGCTCCTTTTAAAACCTAATATGTCCACAACTGACTCCTCCTGTCTCTTTATGATACACATTTTCCTTTGAGAGTATTTAATGTTATTAGATAAATGTGTCATTTTCCAGAAATTGGCAAAACTTTTAAAGATGTTCCAAGCATAACTAAGTATGTAGTGAAGCCAAAAGTTTGTAACACTGGCAGAGCTCATGGGATGTGTTAAGTAGAAGATAACTATACAATGTGTTAAGCGTAAGTAGTTAGCAAGTCAAGCATGTGTTTTAAACATAGAGAGGGATGAAAAGACCACAAGATACTGAATATTACTGAGGTGCCTGAGACTAAATATATAAAAGACATTAAAATATTCAGGATACAGTAAATATACATGAACACCTACTAGTCATGAGGTCCTAATTCAGTCACCCATTGGTGAAACCCATTCTGGCTTCACATGTTCTTAAACCAAAAAACACATAAAACCCATGGAAGTTCATCAGACTAATTGTCAGACTACAACTGTGACAAAACATACTGTAAAAATGGCATGGTGGAGACGTCTGACCTCTTCTAACTTAGCAAGGAGGAAGGAGAATCAAGATCAACATCCCAAGGCTGATTGCTACGAGGCAGAGGTCAGATATGCCTCCTCCCTCTCATCTTTTTACCAATTCTGACACTATCCATCCCTCCCATGGCGCTCTTCTCTGCTGGGTTCAATAATTTGTTGCAATGGCCATACAAACTCACAGTTATCGGGTTAATTAGGGAAGTAACAGGTTACAATTCAGATTCAGGGACAGTCAGGATACAGCTCTTCAATCAGGACAGCCTCTTCTCAGCAGTGCCTGCAGGCATGCCTCTCCTTGGCCCTTGGCCTCTGTCCTGCTCAGCAAGTGTTACAAAGCTCTTTTAGCTCTGTGGATAAGTGCCCAGAGGCACCCCACTCCACCAGTAAGCCTCAGCCCAAAGGTGCTCAGCTCTAGCTCTGTGGATCGGCAAACCTAGCTCCACTAGGTGCCCAGAGGCACCCTGCACCACCAGAAAGCCTCCTGCTAGAAGGCACTCAGATTTCTTGCTCCATGGACCAGGAAACCCACCATGCTGTCTTCTGCCTCTGCTGCCACCATTTCCTGTTGTTTTTGGAGTTACAGCTCTCTCTCTTTCTCAGTCTCCTGGTTCTAGAAGCTTCGGAGCTTCTAAGTGTAGGGGTCCTGGGTCCAAAGGATACGATGCACGCCTGGTTTTTCTTTCTTGGTGTTGATTAGATCCTCCTTTCCCTAATCTGGGCTGATTCATTTTAAGCTTAGTGGGATGGCAAAACTGATGGATCCCCTCATTAAGGGTCCATATACCTCATTTGCATAGTCCCACCCAGTCATTTGGTAGGAGTTACAAAGACTATGGCTAGAAGGACCACATTAAGTAATTCACTACATGGCACGCACTTATCCTGGCTTCTCCCTGATAGAAAAGTATGTGCTATCAGCCCAAGGACTTTCTGTCTATGGATTTCCTCACAGGAAACTTAACCCTATTCCTTGTAACTGTGCCATCAGCCAGGGTGTGGGAGAGAGAGAAATAGAACGTGTGAAGATTGTCAACACCAGAATTTAGGGAATGTGGTCCTTTATTCCATTTGCTCATCATTTTAATTTGTGTCACACAATAAATTTCCACTTGCTTCTGGCTGTGTGATTGAAAACCTGTTTAATAAGCTGGTCATTCCAGTGTTTACATTTCATCTGTGAGTCTGTCTTTTCCATGACCTCTGGGATAACTCATCTGTTAGTGTGCTTTGAGGCTACCAGCGCACTGAGTGATTTCCCACATGGCATCACCCTACTGCCAATGCTCTAATCCCTGACTACTGCTCACATTAGCCTTCTAACTGACCTTCCTTCCCTCTAATACTATCTTCCCCATCCATCATTCACAGAGCAGCCAGACTGATCTCCTTAAAATGCAGCTTGACCATGTTTATTCCAACCACTACTGGACACCCACCATGTGCCAGGTACTGTGCAGTGTCTGGGGACACAGAAGTGAACAAAATCAATCAGTAGCCTTCGAGCCAATTCTGATTCTTGGTGACTCCATGTGTATCAGAGCAGAACTGTGCTCCATAAGGTTTCTAATGGCTAATTTTTTTGGAGTAGGTCACCAGGCTTTTCTTCTGAGGTACCGCTAGGTGGACTTGGACCTTTAACCATTAGGTTCACAGCTGAGTACATTAACCATTTGCATCCCCCAGGGATTCCATTTCTTTTACAGTAATCCTCAAACTCTGGAAATGTTTCCCAGAAGGAAGTTGAAGAAGATCCCATAGAAAATGCTAGTGCCTTTCTAGTGCTTGCACTTACAAAAAAAAAAAAAAAATTCTACTTCCCTTGTGGTCTTGAGTGGAAAACAGTAAGATGAAAGAATAACAGCCCTTTTTCAAATGACTAAATAAGAAGAGTTTTTGGTATATCGATAGGTAGAAATGGTGTGAGCATAAGGAAATCACAGAGGAAAAACGGTGATTAAAAAAAGGAAGATTTTCACTGGATCACCATCTTTCACTTATTTTGATGTTTTTTAAGCTCATTCTAATGGTAAAATGTATTTTCTAAAACACTAAATAGAATATTACACATTTTAACTACCTGAAATTCTGAAGACATGCTGACAACTACCTAAGTCATTATGTACCATCTTTTCCAAAGAAATCTTTAACTCATTCATTTATTCATAATCCCAGCAAATATCAGTTAAACATCAATGATTAAATGCCGAGCATTGTGAGAGGCACAGGACCTACAGCTTTGAAAGAGGCGTTAAGTCCTACTTGTAGGGACCATTTTTTTCTTGAGCATCTCTAACATATTATGTGTTTTTCTCATAATATTCATATAGAAATCCTAGTGACAGAGTGGTTAAGTGCTACAGCTGCTAACTAACCAAAAGGTTGGGAGTTCGAATCTACCAGGTGCTCCTTGGAAACTCTATGGAGCAGTTCTACTCTGTCCTACAGGGTCGCTATGAATTGGAATCAACTCAATAGCAACGGGTTTGGTTTTTTTGGTTTTTTTAATTCATATTGCAGTAATTTGTCAAGTTTTTTTTTTTTTCTAATTTCCATTTGAAACTACATTTATTGCAGGGAGAATGACTTTTTATATTTCTTTGCAAAGCTTTACATAGTAGGTGCTCAATAAAAATATACATGGGAGTATATGTTTTATAACACATGGGAATATAACATCAATCTTAACATCTAACCTACATTTATGGTGCTGTGCTATATAAAAGCTCATTTTTCTCAATTTTAATTAAGATTACTAACCTGTATCTTCTTTCATTTATACAGTCAAAAAAGATACAAATTTTCCTCTGACATGATTTTAATCTCATTAAATTTTCCTGCAAAGAAAGACAACCCTGTGATTTTAACCTATATACTTTTCTTTAAAAGCAGGACCCTAGACTGGACCCAGCATATTCAAAGCCCTTTCACTTAAACTACAACATGTTTTCATCAGAACCATGAGACACATAGCAAATACCTTGTAAAGGAAGTGATTACCGGCTGCCCTATATGGGAAAATAAGGCAGTGATAGAAATAATCAGGGCATATACCCATTTCATCAATGGAAATTCAGACCAAAACCAACATTAAGTATATTTCTATGTTTTTCAAAAAGAGACTCAAGTGTCATCAAGTCTTGTTCTTCCTTGTATATACCTACACAAACAAATAGGGAATAAAATAACTTTGTGAAGATCCCTGGTGAAAGTTTCCTTCAGTGAAAATTGATCTTAGAATATAGTTAACGTTATAACATCACCTTGTTCTTTATATATAGGCTTTAGTTAATATAATAACTGACACCCTCTAATGTAGAACATACTGAGAATTCTCAGGTTGCCCATAACGAGAGTCATACTGCTCTTAAGAGATCTTATCGAGAGGGACAAAAAACCTTCTATATCACCATTGTTTTCCATGGAGAGAGTGACTATGTGAAATGTGAAGAATCTATCACGCAGCTTGAAAATTGAGGAAAGGAAAGATTCTGTTATTCTCTTCCGCCCTTGAATTTTACTGAAATGTATGTCAAATGTGATTTTTCATTACTCCTCTACTTTATTTCATTTTTTGTTGTTATTACCATTATTTTGTAGCAAGGTCACTGTAGCCATCTTAAGGGTTATAGTAGAATTATTTGATGCTAATTATTAACAGAAAGTAGGTCATACATGAAACAAATGATCTGCTTATCTAGATAAATTGCTGTTTTACAAATGCTACAGATTGTCAGTCTCTGTGCTTTTTTATTTGCAAGAGAAGAAAGATTTAAGCAGCATGACCAAGCAGCATAAAACACCTTATGAGGTGTCCAGTTCCCACCTCTTTACCTAAGAACAATATTGGGGTTCTAGTTTCCTCCAAAGAAGAAAATCTCAAAAAAAAAAAAAGGTCCTTGTTTTCATATCCCAAAACCTGGCATTATTGTTGCTGCCCACACATTACTTAAGCTTTGAAAACCATCATCCAAACACCAATGCTTTCATTCTATCTGTACTTCATTAGGGAGCCCCTTTAGCTAGGGCGCCCTGAACAAGGTGGAGTCTGAGATGCTATCACAGGTGGCTCCAATGGATCGGTAGGTAGAGATTGCTTTTATAGAGTCCCAAATAGCTGTTCAAATACGGGCTTTGGATAAAGTGCTGGCAATTTATACCCACTCAATGCATGTTGCCACAGAAATGGCTAAAGTAATGCTTCTTAAACCTCAGTGTGCATCTGCATCACCTGGGGGTGATGCGGATGCTGCTAGTCCAAGGATCACATTTTGAGATCCTCTAGACTAGAAGAACTTACGAGAGGTGGGCTTCAAGACTTATCCAATACATCAACCTAACCCCTTGCAGAATTTAGATCACTCCTGGCCTTTATTAAGTACAAATTCTGATAGAAACATCAAGTTGTGGCTACCCTCAGTCTCTACAAAAAAAAGTGTAGGATGGCTAGTGGAAGGAGTTATTGCCTTGCTCTTGCAACTGGTTCCAAGGTCATAACTGATATTCATCATCTCCGTCTTCTGCCATACATTCTCCATTTCTCTTGCTCTCAGTAAACAGATTGCTTACCGGGCAATATGGCTCAAACTTACATCCCTGAAGGAGTCTGATCCCTTAGTTTCTTTATCTGTTGGGCCATGGTCCCTATAGTTGCTCCTTTATAGTTACCACCAGGTACCAAAAATCATTTCAGTTAATTGCCTGAGCTTCTACTGTCATTATAGAAAAGTAAATCTATCTTCTATTGGTAATCACCAGTGTGTTACGTTGAACTATGATATTGCCAACCCAAGACACCTCCTGCCCCCGTAAATTCCTAAGTGTAATTCATGAGAGGCATCAGTGCAACAGAGATAGATGGCATGGGAGTATGGACAACCTGCTCATGTAACTTACTGTGCGCTCTTGTATCTGCTTGAATGCATTCTTAAAAGGACCATTTCTATCATACAATGACTTGTTGCTGTGTCCACACAAAATTGTGACTCAGAGAATGTGATAATCTTCAGCTCATGATTGGCACGTCCAGCCACATACTCCCTTGATGTCCCATGATCAGATGTTCGGTCTCTACTGGAACTTAATAGCATGCGAGGGGGGAGTAAAACTGATCCACTTTAGGTATGAAATAATAGAGAAGGGGATTGAAAATGATCTTACCTGGTATCAAATGTACTAGGCATGCTGCTGAGACAGCCTATTCTAAGTACTCTCTTAAACTGTAAGCTGAATATGGGAGAGGAAGAATAGGATTCTCATTGAGGGATAAAGGAGGAACATGGAAAGCACTAAAATAGGTAGATTTCAGTTAAGCTTTGAAAAACAGAGTAGGTCATTGGTCATAACAGTTCATGAAACAATATTCTTGAGAACCGTGATGGTTCATTTTATGTATCAACTTGGCTAAGCCATGATTCCCAGTATTGTGTAATTGTCCTCCATTTTGTGGTATTGTGTAATTATCCTCCATTTTATGTGCTGTAAATCCTAAACCTCTATATGTTAATGAGACAGAATTAGTGTAGGGTGTATCTTGAGTCACCTCTTTACTAAAGGCCTTAAATCACAGCCTTACTCAAGTCACTGCCTTACTCAAGTCACACCCTCACTCATCACCTCCTTACTCAAGTATTTGATGTAAAGGGAGTTTCCTTGTGGATGTGACCTACATCCAATATATACGGACGTTCTGGCAAACCTCTCTCTTGCTCTGGATCCTGCATCCAGCGTGTCATCATCTGACCTTTGGTTCTTGGGGCTTGAGCCAGCAGCCTACCTTCTGACTGCCAGTTCTGGGGTTTGCCAGCTTCTTCCAGTTTCCACAACCCTGTGAGCGAGCAGCCTGTTGTATGACCTGTCAATTTAGGATTCATCAGTCCCTGCAACCACATGAGTCAGGAGAAGCCTCCAGTTTGATGCCTGACCCATGGATTCAGAGCTTGCCAACCTCCACAACCTCATGAGCCATTTGCTTGAGATAAATCTTTGTATGCTTCATTGGTTTTGCTTCTCTAGAGAACCCAACCAAAGACAAGAACCATTGATTTCTTTATTCATTCATTAATTCAGAAATTCATTCATTTATCTATCCATTCATTAACTCAGTGAACATTTAACAAGGATATCTCAAAAAAGCCCTGGTGGCACAGTGAATAAGCACTCAGCTGCTAACCAAAAGGCAGTCATTTGGGAACCACCACTACCCCACAGGAAAAAGATGTTGCAATTGTTTTGCATAAAGATTACAGCCTTGGAAACACTATGGGGTAGTACTACTCTGTTCTATGGGTCACTATGAGTCAGAATCAACTCTACGGCAGCAGGTTTGGTTTTCATTATACGTCAGACACTGTGTGTTGTAATAGAGGCAAACAAAGGAACAAAATACAATCACTGTTCTCCCAGAATTTATAATCTGTGGAAAAGTTAGGCCACACACACACACAAAAAAATGCTAATTGCTATAATAGTGTTGTGAGAATCCGGAAACAGGTTTCAGGTTATCTCTGGGATGGGAATTGGATATATTTTCAAAGAAGCTTTCAAACTGTGAGTCTTTATCTTTGAACCCCAGCTCTTAGCAAAGTGCACACCATATAGTAGGTACTCAGAAAATATATGTCACGCTGCATCAGAACTGAGACAAGGCAGGGGGAGGATGGAAGAGCAGGCTGATGCAGCCTGAGGGTAGAATGGGAGAAATAAGGCTGAGAGTGAGGAAGAGCTTGGTTATTACAAGGACTTTTGTGCCTAGCATAGAATTTATTATGAAAATAATGGACAAGAGTTGAATGACCCATGTTGGCATTTAACTTGAGGAAAAAATGTGGAGTATGCATTTTAGTTTATATAAAACGACCTTCAAAAACATATTGTCCACAATCAGAAAATATCTAAATAAATTATAATAGATACAAATTTTTTATTATTATGCAGCCATTAAAATTATGATTTTTGAAGAATATTTAACAACAAGATAAAATGTTAGCAGAAGAATAAAAAAACTCTGTGACTCTAATTTTGAAATGTATTTGTGAGCTGTATGTGTGTGTGTTTACATATATGTACGGAAGAAAAGACTCTAGGGAAAGTCGTTGAAAAATATTCATTGAATGTCTACTTGATGCCAAGAACTCTTATAAAAGCTTGAAATAAGTAAGCAAAATTGACAAAATTCTCTTCCCCTATACAGTTTAAAATATACAACAGGAGGTAAGTGATGAGATAGACAGTAAATAACATGATAAGTTAGAACCTATTTTACTAACCAAAAACAAACAAACCCGTTGCCACCAAATAAGTTCCAACTCATAGTGACCCTATAGAACAGAGTAGAACTGCACCACAGGGTTTCCAAGGAGCAGCTGGCAGATCTGAACTGCTGACCTTTTGGTTAGCAGCCTGAGCTCTTAACCACTGAGCCACCAGGGCTACATTTTACTAACATATGATAATAAAAACCAAAAAATCCATTGCTGTTGAGTCAATTTCAACTCATAGCAACCCTATAGGACAGAGTAGAGCTGCCCTCGTAGGGTTTCCAAGGCTGTAGATCTTTACAGAAACAGACTGCCACATCACTCTCCCATGGAGCACGTGGTGGGTTAGAACCACTGACCTTTCGGTTAGCAGCAGAGAGCTTAACCACTGGTCCACCAGGGCTCCTGCATGTGGTAATAAAAAAAAATAGCTATCTCAGAAATACATGGAAATATTTTATTAATTATTATCAGAAAGATCTTCAGTATAAAATACTAAAATTATACCTAGCCTTGGATTTGCTTTAAATTGATCCATCAGAGAGGGGAAAAAGGGTGGGGGTGATAGATAAAACAAGGTTGATAAAACAATATTTGCTGAAGCTGGGTGATAGTCACATAGGGATTCCATATACCATTCTCTTTACCTCTGTGTATGTTTGAATTTTTTTGTAATGAAAATAAAGTCCTCATTTTAGGATATTATCAGATATTAAGGAGTCATAATAAATAACCTCTTCTTCAACTCCACTTGAGGATGTATATTGCAAATCCAGTGTTTTATATATTTCATACTGAAACCATCTTATGGTCAAGATGGAGAGGTAATAACATCCACCCTTAATTATTTCTGGGTCAAAATAAAATTACCCATACTTTTTAAGGCAAGAAATCTGCATTTTATTTACATACGTGTCCTAGTAGATAAGAAAATTTTATTTTCTCAGTTTGGGCTCTGTCTGCAGGTATATGTTCAGCCTATATCTCTAGAGGTTATTGCTTGAGCCTGAATACAAGCCAAGATGCCTAACTTTTGTACATAATGTCATCTTGGCACCTATTTGCACTGATTTTAAAGTATAGCATCTCCCTTTAATCAACCCTATAGCATATCATGATTTGAAGCATTTTTCCAAAGCAGACAGCTTTATCCAACCCCCTTTCAGCAGAAGCATGATGGAAATGGCTCATCGAGAGGGAACTGGCTCATCGAGAGGGAACGCTTTTCTATATTTTCGGAGCTGATGATGACCCGAAATCAAAAACCAATCCAGTGTGAACTTACCTCCCAGACGTGGGCAGGATGATATTTTATCAGCTAGAGACAAAAAGAGCATCATATGTGCACAGTATTTACTGAGTCATGGATCCCTGTCCAAGGCAGCAAATCTCAGGTGAATGTCCGCTTCTCCCAATACCCTACAGCCAAAGATTGAAAAACACACCTGTAAGTCAAACAAAACTGTTCACTGCAACAAAGGAAATCCAACACCTTGGGGAACTGTGGGCTGTTCAGTAAAATGGAATTAGAAAACCAGGTTGCTGATGAGTTGACTCTGACTCCTGGTGAACTCATGCGTGTTAGAGTAGAACTGTGCTCCACAGGGTTTTCAGTGACTTATTTTCCAGAAGTAGATCACCAGGGATTTTTTCTGAGGTGCCCTTGTGTAGACTAAAACTTACAACCTTTTGGTTAACAGCCAAGCATGTTAATCATTTGCATCACCCAAGACTCCAAGAGGGAGCTAAAAGGGACTTATTATAGGATTTAGGCTCACATTAGGTGATTTTGGCAGAGTGTTGAAGGAAGCAGGAGTTTGCTCTTGATTGTGTGCTTTCAGAAGGGGAGGGCAATATGATTAGGTATCTTAATTATTTTTATCAAGAAAGAGGAAAGAATGAGGTATAGGCTAAAGTAAAGGAGCAGCATGAGTACTATTAGCTGGTAGAGGGATATCTGGTAAGTTTTAAAGGTTGCCCAGTGACCTTGCAAGTATGTTCAGACTTTGCTTATCCTCAGACACGATTAAAGAGTAGTCTTATTTTTGTTTCATTTCACCATGTTCACAAAGTGACCTTCCCTAGCACTGGTGATCTTTGAGATAGTTTATGTTCAACAAGAGAATCCCGTGACCAAACTGTGAGTGCCATACCAGCTCCTGTCAACACCAAGGCATGACTGTGAACACCAGGCCAGCTTGCAGCTGCCAGAGGTCAATTTTCTCTTACTCAGAGCTTTGTCTTTCTATTAGCTTGAAATATGATATTGCCATTTATGTGCATCAAAAATGATGAATATTGACTATTTTATATAGTTCAACCTACATTAACTTAGATCAGAGGATGTCATACTTAGTCTACATTAGCTTTAAACACACCAAGTATATTTTCATTGTACTACAGTATTTAATCTATGGATGTCATTTTTAATAAAGAGTCAATATACGGAAGGGTCATATCAAGAACATAATCTGTATTCTGCAGCCTAATAAAGTAGAAAATACACAGGTAGTCTTTGAAAGACAGACTTGAGTTCAAATTCTGACCACCAAGTATTAGTTATATGATGTTGGATAAATTGCATAATCTCTTTAAATCCCTATAAGTTCCCCTATAAAATGTGTCTAAGAAATACTAAGCATTTAATATAAATTAGTTCTATTTCCTTCCCTCTAAATCTGCAACTGAAGACAATCTCCATTATCTTTGCTCAGTGGTCATTATATAATTACCATAAATAGGGTTAAGGAATATATAATTTTTTTTTAATTTCAAGCAAATACATGATTTCTGGTGTCATATAAAACTCTATTATCATTTTATTTCCATTTAGGCCCTTGTTCTCGGAAATGTCATACTTTCAGGAGAAAACATAGTGACCAGTTGTAATAACTGTCAAGTTCCTTACACAACTATTTCTATTATCTTAAATTATTTCCAAGTCATCTCTAATTTTTATTTCAAATGTTATCTTCTATATGTATTTCTTATTTTACAAACTTACTTCATATTGTATATTAAAGCAAGGGGAGTATGATTTTAGATACAGTCATATAAATTATCCTTCCTAATGCTTATAAATTTCAAGCTGATCATTTATTGTATAGTATTTATTGCAGTTAGTATATGACCCAAATGAGCACTTAACAGTACTTTCTAATATAATATCTTTGTACACATTTGTATGCATTGATATGACTTGAAACACACAATCATAATTTCTGATTGGTCTCAATTTCCAGGGAAACATGAGAGGAGGGTTAGTGGAGCCAGCTATTTAGTGGGGGGAACTTCAGCTTCCATTACTATAGTTGGTCTTGAGGCCAAACCAATCTTATTATATCTCTCCTCTCCCACTCATTAGAGATTATCTCCATTCAGCTAGAACCTCTGTGGGTGTATGTGGTTTTCAGATGGATTAATATCAATTGTCTACCTCATCCTGATCATTTGGTGTTTAGTGTCTCTTCCATAGTGAATTCTCTCTGGTGTGTATTTGTGATTAAAAAAAAAAAAAAATCTTCAAACTTGTTCGTTCTCATAGGTCTAGTTACATGCCTTCTCCCCAGACTTCCTTGCCACATCTTCCAAACTCTTTATTTACAAGTCCCTGAATAGCTAGCTAAGCTATTGACTAGTGTCCGAGAGCCTATGAATATCCTTACTTCAGGATTCTCTTGTCTTCACAAAAAGTGAACGACCAGATGCCCTGCCTGCTGTTTGATGTATTGACAAGTTTCCTCCTCACCACTTCTCTCAGGCCACCCAAATGGGGCCGTGGAGTCATATAAGGCCATCTTCAGTTTGCATCCAAATATTAAACGGACACCTCTGTTAACCGGCAGTTCTCACCTCTCCATCTATCAGTGAATTATGGGCAATATTTCATGAACAAACAAATGGGAAATTAAATAACTTCATGAATATCCCAGGTGAAAGCTGATTCTTTTTGAGAAACATAGGCATTTATTTAACATTGATTTTAATCTGAATTTCCATTAGACCAAAGGTATATGCCCTGATTATTTCTATCATTCCCTTTAACATAAGTCAGTCACTTATTTTCACATCTGGAGTGGCCAATAATAATTTCATTTGCAAGTTACTTTTGTTAGTTATATTCCTCAAATGTCATCATACATCTCCTTCTTCACTGTATATACCCGAATAAATCAACCTAATTAGATAAGCTTACATGGTAAATAACATAATTCAGTTTGTTTTTTTAAATATCATTTAGTCTGACATTGATAGTTTTTTTTTTTTTAATTGGAGTATTTAGCCATTTATTCTTAATGTGATTACTGATACATTTTGTTTATATATAGTAAAATACTATTTACTCTCTCTTTTATCTATTTGTTTTATAAGCCCCTTTATCTCTCCTTCTTTGACTTCTTTCATCAATCACAGTTTTATTATACCTCTTTAATTTGATAGTTATTTTACTAATCTTTTGCTTATGTTAAACCAAACCAAACCCAGTGCCATCAAGTCAATTCTGACTCATTTGCTTATGTTAGAGATTACGGTTTGCATGCTTGACATATTATAATCCCCACACCACAAAATCCTAAAGTCTAAATACCTGTTTTCTATTAATCCATAAAATTTGAACCTCTGTTCAACTGGTCAGCCCCTCTTAAACAGAAAGTTCCATCTGAAGTATAAAAAATCCCAAACCCATTGCTGTCGAGTTGATTCCAACTTATAACAACCCTATAGGACAGAATAGAACTGCCCCATAGAGTTTCCACAGAGTGCCTGGTGGATTCAAACTGCCAACCTTTTGGTTCGCAGTCATAGCTCTTAACTACTGCGACACCAAGGTTTCCATCTGAAGTATACACCCTGGTATAATATCTATTTTGGCAGCAGTAATGGTAACAACACAATATAGTGTTCACGGTCATCAGTGGCTACCCACAGTATCCAGGAGCTAGAATCACTGGGAGCTTTGGAGTCCTCACTGTAAAGTTTCTTTAGAATGATTTTTTCTGTCTTTGTTCAACATTTCTCCTGGTTCCTGCTCAATCAAGATTGACTCTGCAGTTTTTCTTGTATTTTTATGAATTATTTAATCATCTTTCAATCAAATAATTTCTGCTTTGATTAGTAAGTGTTGGTTATTTACTAATACATGCAGATGTAAGAAAAACATGTAATTAAAAATATATATGATATTTCAATGAGGCTGCATTATATTAAAAGCAGTAATTATAAAGTAAAAGTTTAATAGATCTGAGTTTATAATTTTGAAAAAATATAAACAATGTTAAAAAGAAAACATGAACTGGGAAAATATTCCAATCATGAACAAATTGTTAGTATTCTTAATGTGTAAAGAGATAAATGAACAAATAACCACAATAGTTATTTTTAAAGGATGAAATATAAATAGCAGATAAATGTTTGAGAAACTACTTCATGAATTTCAAATAAATGTAAATTAAATTATAATTTTTAACTTTTCAGAATGGAAAAGAATATTTATTTTCCAGGAGAAATGCAAATAACTGCAACCTTTCTGGAGGGCAACCTGGTATTAAAAACCTTAAAAATGCAAATACATTTTTGAAAGACAGTAGAGCTGTACGGTTAAGAATATAGACTCTAAAGCCATTAACTTGGGTTTAAATGCCAATTCTGCACTTATAAGCTTTAGAATCTTGAACAATTTACCATACTGTATTCATTCCAACATGCAAGTCTAGTTGTCTTAGAATTTAGAATCTCAGAAATTAATTGACAGTATTTGTTTTCTCTTTTAATTGAACATAATAATTGTGCTTCTTGCACTTGATGGCCTTCTCATGTCAATGAAATGTACTCTCATCATCTCTATGTGTGACTTATTTATTCATAACATGGGGGTAGTACCTACCTCATAGGAACTTTGATGGCACAGCGATTAAGTGATTGGCTGCTAACCAAAAGGTCAGCAGTTCAAACCCACCAGCTACTCCACAGAAAAGAGATGTGGCAGTCTGCTTTTGTAAAGAGTACAGCCTTGGAAACCCGTGGGCAGTTCTATTCTGTCCCACAGGGTCATTATGAGTCAGAATTGATTCAATGGTTATGGGTTTCTGCAAGGGTATCTGCCTCATAAGGTGGTTCTGGGGAGTAAGTAAACAAACACATATAAAGCAAGCACTGAATAAATACATACAAATCATTTAGTAAGTTATTTTTTTTATTATTATGCAATTATACTTCTAGAAAACTTGGATTAAGAAGTAATTAGAGAAAGATACATGCATAAATACATTCATCACAGTGATTTTCATAATAGATTAAAAATGACACAATTTTATTATACAACAAGGACTGGATAAATAAATAATGGTTATAAATATGGTAATCATATACATTCCCACATGTCTGTCAGTTTGCCATACTATGGGGGCTTGCGTGTTGCTGTGATGCTGGAAGTTATGGCACCCGTATTCAGGTACCATCAGGGCCACACATGGCAGATGTGTTTCAGCTGAGCTTCCAGAGTAAGACAGACTAGGAAGAAGGACCTGGCAGTCTACTTATGAAAAGAATTAGCCAGTGAAAACCTTATGAATAGCAGCAGAACATTGTCTGATATAGTTCCAGAAGATGAGCCCCCTGCAGGCTGGAAGGCACTCAAAAGACAACTGGGGAAGAACTGCCTCCTCAAAGTAGAGTGGACCTCAATGATGTGGATGGAGTCAAGCTTTCTGGACCATCATTTGCTGATGTAACATGACTCAAAAACAGCTGCAAACATCTGTTAATAATCAGAATGTGGAATGTACAAAGTATGAATCTAGGAAAAGTTGGAAATCATCAAAAATGAAATGCAACACATAAACATTGTTATTCTAGGCATTAGTAAGCTGAAATGGACTGGTATTGGATATTTTGAATAGGACAATCATATGGTCCACTATGCTGGGAATGACAACTTGAAGAGGAGTGGCCTTGCATTCATTATCAAAAAGAACATTTCAAGATCTGTCCTGAAGTACTACACTGTCAGTGATAGGGTACTATCGATACGCCTGCAAAGAAGACCAGTAAATACAACTATTATTCAAATTTACACACTAACCACTAAGGCCACAGGAGAAGAAATTGAAGATTTTTACCAGCTTCTGTGGTGTGAAATGGAACAAGCATGTAATCAGGATGCATTGGTAATTATTGACAATTGGAATTCAAAAGTTGGAAACAAAGAAGAAGGATCAATACCTGGAAAATATGGCCTTGGTGATACAAACACTGGACATTGCATGATAGAATTTTGCAAGACCAACAAATTCTTCATTGCAAATACCTTTTTCATCAACATAAATGGCAACTACACACATGGGCCTGGCCAGATGGAATAAACAGGAATCAAATCAACTACATCTGTGGAAAGAGATGATGGAAAAGCTCAATATAATCACATAGAACAAGGCCAGGGGCTGACTGTAGAACAAACCATCAATTGTTCATATGCAAGCTCAAGTTGAAACTGAAGAAAATTAGAACAAGCCCACTACAGCCAAAGTATGGCCTTAAGTATATCCCACCTGCATTTAGAGACCACCTCAAGAATAGATTTGATGCGTTCAACACTGATGATAGAAGACCAGACAAGTTGTGGAATGACATCAAGGACATCATCCCTGAAGAAAGTAAGAAGTCATTAAAAGAAAAGGAAAGAAAGAAAAGACCTACAGGGATGTCAGAAGAGACTCTGAAACTTGCTCTTGAATATCGAGTAGCTAAAGCAAAAGGAAGAAATGATGAAGTAAAAGAACTGAAAACAAGATTTCAAAGCGTGGCTCAAGAAGACAAAATAAAGTACTATAATGACATGTGCAAAGAGCTAAAGATAGAGAACCAAAAGAGAAGAACAGGATCGGCATTTCTCAAACTGAAAGAACTGAAGAAAAAATTCAAGCCTCAAGTTGCAATAGATAAATAAGTTATGGTATATTCACACAAGGGAATACTACGCATCGATAAAGAACAGTGATGAATCTGTGAAACATTTCATAACGTGGAGGGATCTGGAAGGCATTATGCTAAGTGAAATTAGTCAGTTGCGAAAGGACAAATATTATATAAGACCACTATTATAAGAGCTCAAGAAATAGCTTGAACAGAGAAGAAAATATTCTTTGATGGTTACGAGAGGGGGGAGGGACGGAGGGGGGGAGGATGGACGAGGGGTATAAAACTACTTTAGGTGTTGGGAAGGATAACACGCAATACAAGCAAGGTCACCACAACTGGACTAAACCAAAAGCAAAGAAGTTTCCTGAATAAACTGAATGCTTCAAAGTCCAGTGTAGTAGGGGCAGGGGTTTGGTGACCATGGTTTCAGGGGATATCTAAGTCAATTGGCATAATAAAATCTATTAAGAGAACATTCTGCATCCCACCTTGGAGAGAGGCATCTGGGGTCTTAAACACCAGCAAGTGGCCATCTACGATGCATCAATGGGTCTCAACCCACCTGGATCAAAGGAGAATGAAGAACACCAAGGACACAAGGTAATTTCATTACAAGCCCAAGAGACAGAAAAGGCCACATAAACCAGAGGTTACATCAGCCTGAGACCAGAAGAGCTAGATGGTGCCTGGCTACAACCGATGACTGCCCTGACAGGGAACACAACAGAGAACCCCTGAGGAAGCAGGAGAGCAGTGGGATGCAAACCCCATATTCTCTTAAAAAGACCAGACTTAATGGTCCGACTGAGACCAGAAGGCCGCAGTGGTCATGGCCCCCAGACCTTCTGTTGGCCCTGGACAGGAACCATTCCCAAAGTCAACTCTTCAGACAGGGATTGGACTAGACAATGGGTTGGAGAGGGATGCTGGTGAGGAGTGAGCTTCTTGCATCAGGTGGACACTTGAGATTATGTTGGCATCTCCTCCCTGGAGGGAAGATGAGAGGGTAGAAGGGGTTAGAAGCTAGCGAACTGGACACGAAAAGAGAGAGTGGAAGGAGGGAGTAGGCTGTATCATTAGGGAGAGAGCAATTGGGAGTATGTAACAAGGTGTATATAAGTTTTTGTATGAGTGACTGACTTGATTTGTAAACTTTCACTTAAAGCACAATAAAAATTAAAATTAAAAAAAAATGAACACGTGTCCTGACATTGTGCAGGTGCCATGTCAACTGTGCACCACTTATGATCAGGTAGACAAGAGTAATTCTATCTTGTTTAAGCCTTTTCATTTATTTTTGTCAGTATAGTATATGTGTTTGCTTGTTTTTGTTATACCAACTTAATTGTATCTTAACTGATATAGGGTCCTTGCATCAAAAGAAGTCACAATCAAAAGACAGAGAAGCGTGTTAACAAACGATTGTGATACAAATCAGTAAGTGCTCTAATAATATTATAAACTGAATGTTTCAGGAAAGAAGAAATGATTCACTCTGCTTAAGGAAATCAGGAAAATATTCACAGAAAACAGCGATATTTAGCCGAGTCATAAAGGATGGACAGTATTTTTGTAGATAAAAAAGAAGACAAGTATATTCTTGGAAGAGAAAATAGAATGTAAAAATCCCCATTTGTGACAAGGCATGTCATGCATGGGAAATACTGAGAAGCTCATTGTGACTGACGTTTAGGGTATATAAGAGAAGAATGTCAAGAGATGCTGAGCTGGGTCAGATACTGAAGAAAGTGATTTTGGCTTTTTTCCTTTACGTAATGGGGAGCCAGAAAGATTCATAAGCAGGAGAATGACACCATAAGATTTGTTTCTTAGGAAGTTAACTCTGACGGCAATTTGGAAGATAGATGGATTGGAGTAGGAAGAGACGTGTGGGAGCGAGACTAATTTTAACTTCGTGGATGGTAAGTAACCTGAATAAGAAGACAAATACGTTTTTCATATTGGCTGATTAATCCTGAGAAATACACAAGAAAACCATCTTTCCTGCTTATTCTGTATTTACATACTAAAAATGCTAGTAGTGCCCTATGAAATTTAATAAAATTATAATTAAGAGAATTAATATAGATGAAGGCTTAAGTTGTGTTTATATATGTGTAGATAGATAGCTAAAAATACGGGGTGATAGAATTTATGTTTTTACATGCATGCTTATATATGGATATCATTAATAAGTAAATATCCAGGGAAATTTTATGTATGTCCTGATCTGTGTGTGGGTAGAAGGCAGAATCAACCTAATAATTGATCTGTCCTGTCAGATAACCATTCCAAGAGAAGACCAATTATACTAAGACCAAATTATACTTTTCAATTACACAGGTGAATCAATCCAACTCAACATGTCAAAGCACACACAAAAAAAAACTTTTGGAAAAGACAGGCAACATACTAAATTTCCCTACCTGCTATCTAGAAGTAAGTACTACTTGGAAGCGGAAAATGTCATTCTGTCAATATCTCTGAGCTTGTGAAGGTTTCCCAACCCCATCCATCAAGGTGGCTTCCACTCCACTCTCAAATACTTCCCTAAAACATATTACATTTTGAATTTTGTTTGAAATGTTTTGAATTCAATAAAATAAAGCAATAATGAAATAGCAACATGCAGAGACCCATCAATATGCCCAGTATATTCCTCCTCCTGCATTTTGTGCTTAGTTTTTAATCTATGCTTTCCTGAATTAGGGTTCATATTGCATAGGGTATGGTTAATGCATTGAAACATGTAATAACCAAGCAAGTAGATTAAGTAGAAACACAAACAAACCTAGTCTATGTGTTCATGGTGGTGGAACTCAAAAACTGAGAGCCAATACTGTGTGAGACCAGGCTGGAGAAGCAGGTTGGAGCAGAACATGTAGAGTCTCTTTGACCAACTTAACATTTTGTTCTTTGTTCTGGTAGCAATTGAATGACAGTGAATTATTTTTATGAAAAAGAGTGCCGTGATTAGATTTGTGTTTCTTAACAGGCCCCTATGGCTCCAGTTAGAAAAATGAATCAAATGGCAATAAGAAGTGCCTCAATAGTACAAAGGGTTAAGTGCTCAACTGCTAAGCAAAAGGTTTGAGGTTTGAAACCACCTAGAAATTCCTAGAAAAACAGGCATGGCAATCTGATTCTGACAGGTCACAGGCTTGAAAACTCTATGGAGCAGTTCTACTCTGCATGCATGGGGTCACCATGAGTCGGAATTGACTTGATGGCAACTAACAACAACATCATCAACAAGGAGAAAGGAGACCAGATAGGAAGCTATAGTCATAACCTGGTAAAAGAAAATCATAGCTTCAACTAGGCGAATTAAGGGGAAATGAAGAATAGGGAGAAGTAGAAGATAATAATAAAGTTGCACATTGGTATGGCAAAATCTTTTGTATTTAGTTCATTCAATTATGACACCAAGGGAGAAATAGCAATTACTGTTGCTGTCAATTTTAGAGAGGAATAGAGATGGAGAGAAGCTAAGTGACGTAAGGAAGGTCTTAAGTAGTTGTTAATTCTTGGAGCTTGAACTTGAACTCTGGTATTCTCTCTTTAAGTCCAGGAGACTACTAAAAACCCACCAATCTACCATTTTATGAGAAGCTAGTCCTTGAAAAGGCTCATTCTAATCTCTCTGGGCAATGAGTCAGATTGATTTGGCAGGAATATCAAAGTAAAGAAAAGGCAAGGCCACAAGCCACACCACATTCAAAAATAGAGGGGGGCATAAAATAATACAAAGCAAATATAGAACTCCTCTGCCCCACAATCAGCTCTAGAAATAATTAATTGGACATGGTTACATTAAACCTAAATGTTATGTGTCACCAAAGTTGTGGAATGGTAACCATAAAAATGGCTTGGGTACAGTCTCTGACCTCCTCCAACCCCACGAGGGGGAAAGAGAACCAAGGTCAACAGCCCAAGGCTAACTCCCATGACGTGGAGGCCAGACAAGCCTCCTCTCTCCATCACCTTTACTAATTCTGACACTTACAGTCCCTTGAACAGCACTCTCTACTTCTCTGCTGGTTCGATAATACATAGCAATGGCCACACAGAACTCACAGACCATGCTCACGATTATGCAGTTCATTAGGGAAACAACAGTTATGATTCAGTCTCAGGAACACTCAGGATACAGTCCTTCCATCAGGACAGCCTCTTCTCAGCCATACTTGCAGGCTCACCTCTCCCAGGCCCTAGGCCTCTCCCCAAACGTACTCAGCTTTCTCTCTCTGGGGGCCAAGAAGCCCAGTGTACCGTCTCCTGCTGTCACATCTCTCCTGCCACCACTTCTCATTGTCCCAGGGTTACCTCTCACTCTTTCTTTTGGTCTCCTGCTTTCAGGAGTTTCTCAGAACAGGGATACTGGGTCCAAAGGATGTGCTCTCCACTCCTGGCTGTTCTTCCTGGGTGTTGGTTAAGATCCTCCTCTCTGCTCTGGAATGGACTCTTTTTTTTAAGGCAAAACTGACCAATCCCCTTGATGGGCCACAATTACCCTATCACATATTCCTGCCCAATTACCTGGGTGAGAGTTACAAGACCATGGCTAGAAAGGCCACACGGAAGTAATCGATTGCACTGCATTAACAATAGAAGTAGCTCCTCTCTATGACAAGTTCAAATTTCAGTTACTCCAAGCAATAGTCTCAGGCATACGGGCACATGGGTTTCTGATACAGTAAATAACGGTAAACATTATGAGCCTTTTTTCCGTTTGTACAATTGTTCATAAGTATTTTGAAACAGTGGGTTGACATAAGAGCAACTTGATAAAATTGAGGTGGAAAAGCATCTGTCTTTATACCTGGGTACAGAGTCACAAAGCTTCCATATTATGTTACCTGGAACAATAAGAATAAATAACTTATGAACAAGAAGAGGAGGAAGTTACCTGGGAGAATTTCAGTAATTCTGGAAATTTCCTCATTACCTACTAATAAACTAGCAAACATATCACCCAACATAAGAAATAAAATAGTAGTAATTGATGTCATTAAATAAAACATTAGTAAATTGAAGTCGTCTTACACATGAAAAACATCAAATTGGCAACTCTTGCATTACATATATTTTACAACAATTAAAATAAAAGAATTAAAATATTACCTGTATAGGTTTAGCTACCAGTAAGTTCCTCCTAATTTGACCCATCTGCCACCCACATAGAGATACCATTACCTTGAACTTCGTGTTTATCATTTTCTTCCATTTTTATACTTTTACTACAAAGATTATATTTCTAAGCATCCTATTATTTTTTCTAAATTTTATATTTAAAATTATATTAAAATGAAAATCATTGGTTGACTTTATTATTAGTTACATACTGCTTTCAAAATATCTCAAAATAGATTATAACTCACCTGCAACGTGTGACATTGGCTTTGAAAATCCATCCACTTAAAGGAATAAAACAATCAAAGGAATTACGATGGTGCTTAGGAAACGGCTCTCACCTAGTCACGGAGAAACCAGTTCTTTCGTCTGAGCTCCCATCCATCACCTAGCCATGGACCATAGTGTGGTCATCCCATCATTCCTGAGGCTCTCTGGGTAGAAATGAAAGACTTAGTCTTTATCAAAAAGTGTTGAGAAATATCTCAAAAAAAGCCTAAACTTGGAAAGCCTGAGTAGACACTGGGAGCAGAAATGGAAGTTCTCTGCTTTTCTGAGGGCTACTGGGAGCTATCCCTGGTGCTGCCCCACAATCAACCTCTTTAACGCTGACTTTGGCTGTTTGGTCTCAAAAGGACTTGACCACTGAATTATTGGGCTAGTTGAAGCCTCAGCTGGTCAAGCTGATGGATGTGGCCAAACCCTTAGCTTCGGTTCTGCAACTGATTTTGCTGTATCTTAAGCTCTGTATCTCTCACCCCTCTTCCTTCTGCTGTATTTGCACCACATCCTTCCTTAAGCACTGCCACCACCACCACCACCAGGACAACCAAAACAGCCTCATCTCAAGGGCCTACTGTCTCCAGGCACTGGGTAAGTATTTATTTTAATGTCTCTCCCCTCATCTCGTATAAAATTCTGTATGATAGCATTATCATTTCATTTTGCAGATGAAGAACCAGATTAAGAGCAGCTAATCCCAAAGTTACACACATAATAAAAGGCAGGGCTTGACAATACATTTGTCCAATGCCAAATCTGTAACCATGACCCAATTCTTTAACCATAAATTGCCTGACCTACACTTCTTTCTAGAATCCATGCACTCTTACACTTCCTTAGAACAAGAGTAGCCTTAGGCTAAATTGTACCCTGACGACATTTACATATAACTTAATAATAATAGCAAACAAAAGACAGTAACAGTTGTCTTTGAGTCGACGCACACTCATTGCAACTCTATGTGTGCCAGAGTAGAACTGTGTTCAACGGGGTTTTCAAAGGCGAATTTTTTTTTTTTTTTTTTGAAAGTAGGGTAAGCTTGAGCCTGCAACCTTTTGGCTAGCTCATTAACTGTTTGCACCACCCAGGGACTCCCTTAATAACAATAACTCATACTTATTGAGTACTTTCCATGTTCCAGGCACTGTTGTAAGCATTTAAGGTAATCCTCACAAAAACTTTATGAAACAGGGTTTTATACTTTCTCCCATTTTACATATCAGAAAATTGAAGCATAGAAACGGTTGTCAGATGTCAGGTTTTGAACTTAGGCATTTGACTCCAGAGCCCATATTCTTAAATAGTGTGTTAGGCCACCTTTCTTTAGCTTAAAGCCTTGTCTTAAGTTAATGTGCTTCACCCCAAATCCTTCTCAAACATCACTAATTTTATATTTTATAATAATATGGCCTTTATAAACCAAAAACCCATTGCCACTGAGTCAATTTCAACTCATAGCAACCTAATAGGACAGAGTAGAACTGCCCCACAGGGCAGAGCGACTGGTGGATTTGAACTGCTGACCTTTTGGTTAGCAGCCAGTCTTTTAACCACTGTGCCACCAGGGCTCCATGGTCTTTATATTATCACTATAGTATTGCTTTTTTTAATTAACTTAGGAAGTAAATTAGTCTGATCCGTTTTCCTAATGGCCTTTTATACACAAATTAATTATTAAATAAAATATCCCTAATATTACAGATTAGCATAAGCAAATGGTGAAACATTCAACATCTTAAACATATTTCAACATATTAAAAGTAAATTTAAATATTATAAAAATCTGATTTCAATTCGTTTTTAAAAGTAGAAATGGCAAATAATGCCATATTTGATGATATTTTACATACTATTTCTGATAGCTTTCTTTTTATTTTAAATTTTTTATATTCTCTTTAATAACTTTGAAAATAATTATGAAATGTCAAGCTTTGTGTGTGTGTCTGGGACAACCATATTTATTACTGGAACACCTACAATGTAGTGTTTACTTCAGACATATTACCACATTTAATCCTAACAATATGTACAACAGACAATACCGCTTTTGTCCACATGAGGCAGAGAGTAAACCTGGTCACACAGCTTGCTCAAGGTCACACAGCTCTGAGTGGTTGAGTCAGGGACTCAAACCTGGTGCAGCCAAAGGACAAAGTCTACACTCTTCTGGGCAAGCTGCGCCACCTGGACGCTGAGAAGATCAGACAGGGTCAGCAATGGGGCCCAGGGAGTGTGACAGTACAGGTGATGGAAGAGGCTAAAGTGGGGGGACAAAGAGAGGCTTTGGGAAAGGGAGTAGGGGGTGGCCAAGGGGCCTGGATCCCCAGCTCCTAAGGAGGACAACAATGGGGCCCTCAGGCTGCTGTGACTCAGTGGCTGGGCCTACCGGGTGCATTTCCGCAGCCCCAGACGTTTCTGCTCTGTCTAGAAGCCACCCGCCCAGCCGGCAGCAGCACTGAGCCATTACTCACAATGCTGCTCTCTTAGTCTTTGCACCGCCTCCGCCCAGCATATCACAACTTCCCACTCAGTTCCCTGAGGGTGGCGGTGGTAGAGCTGGCCTGATTGGCCTGGTTCCCTCCCTCTAGCTGCTCACTCAAATCCTGCCGACGCACCCCCACCTGAGTCATCAGTGGGATACAGACCAGGAAGATTCTGGCCCACTGAACCCAGACAGCTGTTCCTCTCTACTCTGTTCCAAGAAACCGAGCTGCCTGGATGAGTGGTCTTAGTAGAGAAAGAGCCTCCGAACCTCAGGGCTGGAAGGGACCTTCCCAGCATCTCAGCTGAAGTCCTAAAGACCCTAGAGGCCCCCTCTTCCACTCTGGATAGCCCTCCAGTGGCCCCCAGAGCAGAAGCCTCTGTGTTTAGAAAGATCCATGGACATGCAGAAGTTCATCACTGGCTGAAAGAGAGAATCATTTTGACTCCAATCTCTCATTTCAAGTACAGGGAAACAGAGGCCCAGAGAGGGTAAGTGATTTCCCCAAGGTCACAGAGCCAAAGAGAGCTCAAAATAGACCACCAGACACCCCTTGCACTGGTCCTGCCACTGTATCATACTGCCACTTCTCCTGCAAACAGAGCTGCCCCTGTTCGGGGAACAGCTCCCAACAGCAGCTGTTTATCCTGCAACTGGGAGCTCTAAAGACAAGATGAGGAGGGAAGGAAAGAGCTGCAGGCAGACAGTTGTTACTCTGGAGGAATCACTTTCTAACAGGGAAGGGGCAGCAGGCTCCCAGCCACAGGTCAGAACAGCCTGCCCAGGAGGCAGGTGTATGGAGCAAATGACCCCCTGAGACCCTGAAGCTCAAAGGCCAAGTCCTCTGGCAGGAGATGATGGGAGGAATGCCTGGAGTCCCAGCTGGGGACTTGGGATAGTCCTGGCCTCCTCTCTGCTTACCTTCCCTCTCCTCCCCCCTCTTTCTGGCTCTCACAGGGCCGCAGCCTAGAATCCAGGCCTGGCCACTGCCTCTGCTCCCACGCTTAGCTCGGCTGGGCTGCTGCAGAGGCAGCCACGTGTGTAGTGTCAACGGCAGCTCATGAGCCATGAATGAATTCCTTCCATGCCTCCAGAGGAGCCTGATCTATGCTTGCCCTCTCCTACCCTCAATGGGCGGTTGCACAAATCCCTACGCCCACCTCACTCTGCCCTGCTGCCTTAATAATCGTAATAACACTAACAACAACAACAATAACCAAGGGCTACACAGCACCTATTATATGCCAAGCACTGTTCTGTTTTTCCCATTTTACAGATGGATAAGATGAAGCAATGGCAGATTAATTTGTCCAAGGCCACACACCTAGCAAGAGGTGCTGTCAGGATTTGAACCCAGATATGAGGCTGCAGAGCCCGTAATCTTAACATCCAACCAGCAACAGGTTTTCACTCCAGAAAGTTGGAATTGAAATTCACACTCCTTCATCAACGCAGAGTCATGAGCACTTGATCCATGCCATGCACCTGGCCTTTGAGATGCCCAACGGTTTTCTTGGCTCTGGTCAAGAGGTCCCTTGTGCTGACATTCAGCAGGTGTAAAAATGGTGGCAGGAGATCTGACCTCTTTGTCTAACTTCACAAGGAGAAGGGGGGAGAATTATCATCAGCCCAAAGCTGATTCCTATGAGGCAGAGGTCAGACATACCTCCACCCTCTAAAGTTTTTACCAACTCTGACACCAGACGTCCCTCCCACAACACTCTCTACTTCTCTGCTGGGTTCAATAATTCTTTGCAATGGCCACACAAAACTCACAGACCATACTTACAGTCATGGGGATTATTAAGGAAGTAAAAGGTTACAATTTAGCATCAGGAATTACTCAGGATACAGTACTTTGATCAGGACAACCTCTTCTCAGCCTTGCCCATCGGCAGGCCTCTCTCTGGCCCACAACCTTTCGGCCCCTCAGCCTCTTGATCCAGCCTCTGCCTTGCTCAGGGAAGTGTTACAAAGCTCTTCAGCTACACCAATTAGTGCCCAAGGGCACCCCACTCCTCCAGGAAGCCTCTTGCCCGAAGGCATTTAGCTCTCTCACTCCATGGATTGGCACACCCACTGTAACCACCTTTCTCTATGGGCCAAGAAGCCCACTGTGCCATTCTTGCACCAGTCTCCTGGTTCTTCCACTGTCACTCTCTGCCACTACTTCTTGCCATCTTGCACCATCTTTGTTGTTACAGCTCTCTGTCTCTGTCTCCTGGGCCTAGGAGGTTCTGGCCACAGGGACCGCAGGTCCAAAGAACATGCTCCAGTTCCATTTCTTCTTCTTGTGGTAGTGAGGCCTCCTCTGTCAAGATTTTCTTAATCAATTCAAAAATAATGTCGCACCATGAGGTTTCATTTAGGGTAGATGTGGCCTACTCGGTTGTTTCCTCTATGTCTCTCACTTTTTAAAATCCTCAACCTCTGCAATTCCTGGTCCTAGCTTTCACGACACTTTACAGGCAGCTGAATGAAAGGGCAGAAGCTTTCCCTGCAACTCCAGTTATTTCAGTTCTCAAATCAACTGAAAAAGATTCCCTCCCCAGAGACAGAAATGCATTCCCTCCATGTTGAACCCCCCATGCCCTTAGGCTGTGTGGAGGAAGGAGTTTAGCACTTGAGCCTAGGTAATGCTTCTTTTTTAATCAAAATATATCATTCTTATTTCATATGGCCTATGGCACAATTTACTTAAAACAATATAGTGAATCATCAAAAAAGGTAAATAATAATGTAGGGATAACAATGGGCTCATAAATAATATAGGGAACCACATGGCCCTAATACCTTCATGAAATGGGGCTTCAGTATACATATTTCTTATACAGTTTTATGCATGACTTCATTTCTATGGTTTGCACTTCACCGCTTTGTTGTGTCACTCTACCAGTAAACCTATACATCATCCACAGTGAAATATGTTCACAGTCCTTTTACTTGAGGAAAAAAGCAGCAGTGTGGTTTAGAAGAACTAACAGTGAGCCAGAAGTCTGAGGATTAGAACTTGAGTACCAGCCCTGCCACCTTCTGGCTTTTGGATGTTGGGTGAGTTGCAAAATCTCTCTGGAATTCAGTTTTCAGGTCAATGGGACATCTCTATCCACCTCCCAGAGTTCTTATGGTAACTAAATGAGCTAATGCATGAGAAAGCATTCTGAAAAGTTGCTATGCAAAAAGAGTACTTCTTTTTTTTTTTTTTTTTTGCAGTGGGAGGCTCAGCCCCCTTGGATACATTTATTCCAAATTTTTACTTTTCTCAAATTTATTTACCAGAGTTTAAATTAATTTCTTGCTGGTATTTCTTTGTAGTTCACTGTTGTTAAAAGAAACAGGTTCATCTGAAAATTATGAAGATTCTTAGGGTTTCTTTAGACTTGGTCTATTTTTGGGTAAGATTGAAAAGTATATACTGAACCCTGAGTTATTTCTCCATTTTTCTGCAGTTAATTATCATTTCACCTTTAAAGAATGGTATTCTTTTATACCTAAAAAAATTAGCAATGTGAAAATGCAAAAGCCTGTTAACTGACATTGATAGTTTTTATCATACCATATCCTATCTATTTGACTGTGGATGTCAATCTAATGTAGAAAATCATTATCTAACCTGGTCCCTTTTACCTCTTTTAAATAATTTAAGCTTTGTGCATTTTTTGGTAAGCTTTTGGATCCAGACTTTCATAACTACAACGATATTATTTAAGTTCTAGAACCTCTTTGAAATAAGAGGCTTATTTGAATCAAAAATTTTGACTTGTGATGCTGTTGGGATTTATCTCTTCTAATGTGCTTTCTCTCTTACTTCAATAATATATAAAAGCGTACAAAACCTGTACAGAGTGTTAGGAGCCTAAGTATTTTCTAAGCGCACATGATCCACTTGCCACATTAGAGTTGTAAATTAAAGTCTCGTGTGTTGCAGAAATCAGCCTTCCATATCATAGTTTTCCTCCTGAATGAGGCAAGAGTCAGTCAGTAAATACATGTGGTCAACCTCAGATTTGCCTCACTGGGAGTTCACATGTATTTTTAACTGCCTTCAATTGTTAATGTATTCCTCAAATGAGATGCATCGCCTTGAAGAATGACTTTTGGCCCTCTGGGAACAGGCCAAACAAGTATTTCATTCGCTATGATAATCAGCTCTACCTTCAGCAACATACAAACCCAAATTTGATAGGCACTGGTTTTAAGTCAGTCATCACTGTCCACTGTAAAAATAATAAGAAAAAAATACAAATTGTAACGAATTTGCCTTCAGGATGCCTTGTTAGACCTAATGGGACCATAACTATTTCAGGATCTGGGGAATAAATGTTTTCCCTTCTCATTAGAGACATTTTTGAGTCACCAATTTTCAGCGATAAGAAAGATTTCCTTTAACTTATGCTAAAGATATCCCAGGTCATTTGTTTTGTCCACTTTGAGCATAATAGTCTTGAAAGAAAAAAGGACCACTTACCATAAAACACTTATTTAAATCTTTTAAAATGCTCAAAACCATATAGAGCCATTCAAAGCTACAGATAAATCTAATCTTACCCAAACCTTCAACTGTCAAAATTATCTAAGGCTTTTCTCCAAGTTAAACTTTGCGTTGAAATCAAAAAGAATTGTCCAGGACATTATGGAAAATAACAAATCAACCCTTAAATCAGCAGCTTAGGTTGTGGACAGTAAATGATACAGTGGTTCCACTTTCTTGGAACTGAGTAGCAGAAGAAAATGAAGAAAGATACTACTGACAGGGCAAGGATGATGGGAGCAGGCTAGCATTATGAATGATATGTTAAGTGATTGGCTCAGATGGAATCATGGGATTGCTGCCGCCTTTTGCAGAAGCTGATTTTCATTCTTATTGTTCACCTCCTAAGACTCCAATATAGGGGAGGGGGAAGGGATGGGCACATGTGTTCTCCTGTACATACATAGTTAGAAATATTCTGAATATTCGCACAGATATACCGAGTGGTAGGAATAAATACCAAATGCCAAAAATATATATCTTGTCACCCAGGTTTTTTTTTAGTTTTAATACTCATGTATGCTGTCTGCATTCTTCCCTGTGAATTGAAGAGCCATATTCCTTTTTATTTGATAAAACCAAAGACATATCTTCCTAACTTCAAAATAAGTGAAATAATAATTCAATACTCTATAATAATATATCAAAGATAATAACAAAGACGTGTTACAGGCTGCCTTGATGTGCTTAGAGATGCATTCTATATATTTCTTTCTTCAAGCCAGTAGACACTCCTTGATTCATTTGGTCTGCCTGATGTGTGTGTGTGTGTGCAGGGTAAAGGTGAAGGGGGAGGGGAGGAAGATGGACCGGCAGTCAGAGAAAATGATGGTTATGTGATGCTGTGTATCAGAAAGACATGCATAAAATTAAACATAATGTTGGTGTCAAAGAGTTCACTTACTAAGATTTTCTTTAACCTAATTTTCTTTCCTCCATAAACATGATTAACTCAGAGCTTCTTTAGATAGTATTTCTTTTGTGCACCAGTTTTTAAATGTATAGCACGACTAATGTTATAACTTTTGTTATTATGAATTTCTGGGTCCCAAAAGCATCAATGTTACTAAAAATTCACTTAATTTTTTTTACATATTTTTAAACCCAAATAAGCAGCCTCTTTACATATTATTCTTTCATAAGGAAAATATAACAACCAACATCACCAATCCCCCCAAAAAATGTTCAGAACAATATGAAGTATGACCTTGTAGGCTTAGCAGTTGCTGTTTATAGACTTGAATAAATAGATATGGATAACCATGTTAAATGGGGAAAGAAAAAATCTGAGCAGTGTACAATATGTGATTTTCTGACCAGTGCGTTCGCCATAGTTTAGGCACCAAACCATCTTCTTTTAAATAAACATTTGAGAAATTGCCTTAGGGGGAATATGAGTAATTTTTATAATCAGCAAATATTAACGTGAAGCTGACAAATAATTTTTACTGGAGATGGACCATATGCCAGCTATGAAAATGTCTTTAAAATTAGAATGGAAGGCAAAGAGAGTGAGGTTTAAAGGAGATGATAAAATGAGCAAATGAATAATCAGCAGACTACTATAATTACTATGCTTTCTAAATTGATGATAGAGTTATACACTTGTTAGTATTAGGGGACCCTACAGATTTCATTTTCTAAGATATAGCCCAGCAGGCATCTTGGTGAAAGGGGTGCCTGTGAATCCCCCTATACCACTCAGCTCACCCCCTGAGGGGAAACGCCACGTGCATTCAAATCAAACGTTTTCCTATCAAGTTCTCTACTAATGGCTTTCCTGGGAGACCCAAGCCTGTCAGTCATCTACTACCTATTTAGACATGTTAAAACAGAATTTGTTGTTTATTTGTATTTCATTGAAGTGAGTCTGTTTTCTCATATTGAATTTGTATCCAAACCCCAGGTTGTCAATACTGCTTAGCTAGGGCTTCTGTTTGTTGTGTTTTTCTCTGCATGTAATCCAGAATAATGGTACCGTTCCTGCCAATTTCAACCCTCGTATAAATTTATAGGGAGTTTATTAACTAATTATTTAAAGCCATGAGTGCTAATGTCAGAAACTAAAAAATACGCCTCTTTTATCAAAAGCTGTTTTGTCAAATTCACAATTCATTAATATACTGGAGCCACAGCTCAGCCTAAATTCCCATATGGTAAAAAAAAAAAGGAAGGAAAATGATGTCCCCCTTTAATAATGAAAAGGAGGAGGGCTTCATTTTTAATTTCATTATATTCTTTGTGATTTAAAGCATATCTGGTCTCCTTAGAGAAAGACCCAGTGACATAATGCCACGTATTTGATCAGGTTATGATTTTTTTTTTCATAAAGGGGGAAAATTTTAGATATATACATACATATATACATATTTCTGTGCCTACAACCTCTAAGTTAGTTTACTTGTGTTTAAGACTAAATGTAAGCATTAAGCATTCCAGAAAAACAAGAACTGTTATGTTTGATATACACTTCAAAAGCCTAAAAGGCCAAAGAAAGTCTTCCTTAATTATTGAAGAAGTGTCTGTAAAGGAAACATGAGCAAATAGCATTCATGCTTTCATCCCCAGTAACCTTTTATTGTCCTTTTCTTCAGATGGCCAAGTCAGTATATTTAATAAAGGCAGCAGCAACCATCAAAGAAGGCAGGGCTCTAATAAATGGTCCTGATTAAAGGCCCTGACAGGGTACGAACTTTGCATAAATTTTCTTATGGTGTCAGGCTAGGATACTGATTGAAATCTCATTAACATAATCACACATTTAGAGGAAATGCTGTAATGTATCAAAAACATTTCCCTTCGTGTAATAATTTTAAGGACATTAAAATGCAAATGATAATAAGGAGCTGTGTTTAGTGATGTCCTGAAAGCCTGATTATTCAAATATTTGATAAGCTGTATGGAGCTGCTTTAAGTAAAGCACATACATGACTTCAAAAATTGAATCTACATAGGGTTCAAAAGTCTTCTTCGGTCTTACCAGCTATTTTCCAACTTCGCAACAATGCAAAATTAAAGAAGAAAATTTGGCTTCATTACCACAGAGAAATATTTTTTTAGTAATTTTAAACTATTGTGTAATAATAATAATAAAAAGAATGCCAACTGCCAATATTATTTTTCTCCAAGGTTTAAAAACTACTGAAAAGCAGTTAGCATTTTTGTTTTGATATCACTGTGCTTTGGAAATCCTCTGAAACATTTTCAGTGTCCTTTTCCCTGCTTTTATTAAAACATGCATAAAACAGCAAAGAATGTCACAAGTCACAGCAGAGCTATCCCTTAATGCTAATTCTTAACAATAAAAGAAACACTGCCCTCCCCGCACACAAATAGCCATAATTATGTAAAGAATGACTGCTTCAGACTGATGACTTTCAATATGCTCAAGTCTAGCATACTGGTATAAGAGGGCAGAAAGGTCAACAGAAATTCATAACTGCTATAAAATTGTGTAACATCCCAGGGCTTCTGCAGCATGCTGACATTATCATGCGTCTTCTGCTGGTTTGTATATGTAAATTTGTGATAGGAAGTGCACTGCTTTTACCGTATCACATGCAGAGCATCAATCAGGCAGTGGAATAGATCAGAGTATTTTCATTATGCCTAGTTATTTACTGCATCAGAAGAAATTACCCTGGCAAGCCAAGCGGCCTTCTCTGGGTAGCATGATATGACCAACCAGGTTTCAGCTCAGGAGTCTTGTAAACATTACAGGATTAATCTCACAATCACAATCATCAATCTTCCCTAGTCCTGCCTGGGTGCAACTGTGGAGATTGGTAACCAGGCCATGTGGATTTAAATTTAACCCTGAACATCAAAGACTAAATGTCAGACCTAAGCTGCATCTTGCAAAACACCTGTGGGTTTTTTTGTTTGTTTGTTTTTTCTCTTCGATTTTGGTTGAAGACAATAGATGAAAATGCAAAATAAAACACTTTACAATCATATTTAATTTGTCGCTTTTTATTTCAGGTACATCCCTGGAAATTTAGAAGTGTCTTTTTTTTTTAAGGGATACTTTTTTTTAGCATCAACTATAAATGTAAAATGAAAGACTACTTTTTAACCATAGAAATAAATTTCCTCTATGATAATATAGACACTATAGGCAGCAATACAGAGCTGGGAGAATGGGACCTTGGCCTGAAGATTGGGGACCGTCTCAAACTCTTGGCACTGGGCCAGGGGAGGTTAAAGCGCTGGAGAGTAATAGAGTTAGCCCCTAACCAAGAGAGCATGAAATGTGTCTTGCTGACTTATACGATGACATTGGCATTGATTGCTAAAACAACTGCTTGCTTACCTGCCTGCCAAAGGGAAAAGACTATCTCCCCTTTTCTTCACTACCCACAGAAGGAGGTGGGAGAAAACGTGGGTAAGACAGACAGGCTAAACGAACGTTCTATCACTTCAAGTTTAGCAACTGCACGGAACATAGCCTATTCTATTTAGATAATGCAAAAGATAATGTGTGTTCATTTTTGAAAGTCAGGTGGAAACCATAATGTGATAATGATCATTTTTCCATAGTCAAGAAACAATAAATATATAATGAGCAGGTCATGTATAGACTGCCTGGCAATTTCATCTGAACTGTGACCTTCAATTATTATTTTTTGTCCAAAGCACTTTTTGCTGAACCCATAGCACTGAGTCAATTCTTTCTTTCTTGCTCTTTCCATATCTTGCTGGCATCTATTTTTGAATAAAAAAGATAGTAACCATAAAGGTATTCTTTTTCCTCTCTTCCAATAAGATTTTCACATCTAACAGGTTATATTCATGCTACGTGTAGAAAATAGATACCTCTTATATATGCTTTAATGTCTGGTTGGTTTAATCAGTGCTATGGGTTTTTATGGGTACTTGTCTGCTAGAATTGTGTAGAGTAAGAAACATTTTTGCTTCAGGTCTTGAGAATTCCACAAGAGCTATTCATCCCCACCTAAGTGATCAATTTTATAGGACTTCCTTGATTATATGAAGTTTAGCTTTAAAATATATTGAAAAGAGTTAGGAACAAAACTGTTTTTCCAAATAAATCATATAATGGCAAAAGAGAAATTCATCTTAAACAGATTGTGATGGCTGAAATTTTAAGCCTCCTTGCTTTTCTTTGTTTTCCTTCCTTGCTGTGTGGTTTTGTTTTGTTTTGTTTTTTAATTTTGCGTTTTAGTGCTGCTGGTGGTAGTGAGGCTTCCGGAAGTGGATGTTTTTGTTGTCTGCTTGTTTGTTTGTTTTATGCCCTCCTCCAGATGACTGGCTTTAAAGCAGCCAACATCTTGATGCTGTGTTTACGTTTACAGAGTTTTGACTCCCCAAATTCCTCCTCCAAATTTTGGCTTCTGTATGCGGGATGCTGGGAGCCAGTGTGCAGTCTGAATCATAAACTCTTCACAAAAGGTGACATAACATGTATTCTGGCTCTGGCAGTGTTATATCCAAGTAAAGATTCTTCTTTCCTGTTCTTTAAGACATGATGTGTTCTAGGAAAATGTTTCATAAAATCTGCTATCAATGATCACCTGACCTTGTTTCAAGCAGGAAGCTGGGAAGAAAGTTTTTGTGTGTGCCTCATTATGGCATAAGTTTGAGCAACTTTCTGAGCTACTTGCTTGCGTTTTGGATTATCCTGCCAGATGTTGTGCTTTGCTAAAGATGTGAAACAACAAATACCCTCTGCATAGCTATAGTGAAGATGCTGGGACGGCAAAAAGTTCGCGCAGTGATCAGCGGGTTAGTAGACAGAGAGTAACTCAGTTCCCGGAGAAAGGAAAGCAGAGCAGTGGTGACAAGCTTCAGCATGAGCAGCCGGCGGGAAAAACCTTCGCCCAGAGTCAGGAAACACGGGCGTGATTCTCAGCCTTACTGCTTCCCAGACACGTAAATTTAACCACATCATTTGACTGTTACTCTCAGTTCTAATATTTTTTCTCTTTTAATTCATTCATGTGACAAACATTAAAGGAATTCCTACGCACTCTGTTGTCGTGTTAGTTTCCAAGACAATTCCAACTCATGGTGACCCCATGTGTGCAGAGTAGAACTGTTTTTCAAGGCTGTGACCTGTGGAAGCAGATCGCCAGGCCTGTTTTCTGAGGTGCCTTTAGGTGGGTTCAAACTGCCAACCTTTCAGCTAGTAGGTGAGAACACAACCATTTGTGCCACCCAGGGAATCCTCTTGTGGATTCTACTAGATACTAAACAGTGAACTAAGGAGACAAAGTGAAAAATGCAAGTAATGATAGTACCTTAGAGTGTGCCAGGCACTGTGTAAATGCTTTACACACAACATCCTGTTTAATCCTCACATGTTCACGATCCTGTGAGCATTTATCCTGCGTTCATAAAGAATGATACTAAACCCTTAAAAAAAAAAAACAAAAAAAACCTTTAGAAAGGTAAAATAAGCTAGTGGGAGATGCAAGGCCTGAACAGAGGTTCATCTGATCCTGAAGTTCTTGTTCGTTATTTTGCAGGGCATCATGAAGGACTTTAACATATTACAAAATTTTAGTGAGGATCAAATGAGAAAAGGTATGTGCCAGTGTTGTAAAGTGTGATGCAATATATAAATGTCTGCTGTCATTACTGTTAATGTGAAAATAACAGAGAATTTTCCCCACATCCCTTTCAGTCATAATTATCTCCACTCTGATAAATTGGACCATCCCATGTAAATGGTATCCACAGACAAAAACAATATAATAATCTATATAACTTACTCTTCAATATATATTTAAAAAAATCTAACAAGGATTCCCTGTTAGTCTTTCTAAGCCTGTTCAACATGCTCTTTAGTGAACATTTAAACAAGTAGAAACTCAAGGAAGACATTTTTCTCATATGAAAACTTCTGAAAAGCATGTTTAATGTTTATATTAAGCCTGGGACATCTTCAGTAATTCCTTAATCACTTAAGTGTGGTCCACCAACTAATGACACTAATATAGCACCTTGTAAATATAAAATGCTTTTCATTCCATCAGAATCTCTAATTTAATATTGATCCCTTTAACACAGAATTGTCCTCTTAGACATACTTTTTATGTTCTTTTTATCCCAGAACAGGTCTTTGTAATGAGATTATATAAGATTAAGGAAGCAAAATATAACCAAATTATATAAAAATTAAGGAAGCAAAAAACAAATAGACCCTCCATCTCTTGGATTTGCCTAATTTACATCATCCCAGCCATTTGCCTTTTCATACAATGTGACTGTGAACAACGTGATTTAAAGAATAAAGCAGGAAGTAGGAATAAACAATGATTACCTCCATTTTTAATATAACCACTAATTTGCTCTTCAATTTGGAGAAAGTTTTGTCAAATGTGGGTGTCTCATTTTCATTTTCTCGCATATAATTACTAAAAGCATTTACCTGAAGCTCCTTATATGAGGAAGAACACTAAATAAAGGGTGCGCTATTTAAATAATAACAATAGAGCTAGTTAAAAAGTTGCATTGAAAATGAAACACATTTTTTTTTACTTGTTTGATAGTGAAAGCTACAAGAAACAATTTCATTATTAGGGTCTCAGTTAAGGCACTCATTATATATTTCAGGATAAATGGTAGGTGATAAATTACATTTTGGCATTGGAAAAGTTTCCAATATCTTCAAAATTAAAGAAAAGTAATATCACTTTGATGCCTTTGAGTTATGGTGTTGGCAAAGAATATTAAACACACCATGGACTGCCAGAGGAACGAAATAATCTGTCTTGGAAGTACAGCCAGAATGCTCATTAGAAGCGAGGATGCCAAGACTTCATCTCATGTACTTTGCACATGTTATCAGGAGGAACCAGTCCTGGGAGTAGGACATCACACTTGGTAAAGTAGAGAGACAGCAAAAAAGAGGAAGACCCTCAACTAGATGGAATAACACGGTGGCTGCAATAATGGGCTCAAACATAGCAATGACTGTGAGGATGGGGCAGGATCGAGCAGTGTTTCATTCTGTTGTTCATGGGGTTGCTATGAATCAGAACAAACTTGAAGGCACCTAACAACAACAACAATACTACTTTTACTGAATGAAAAGAAATATTGACTCAAAAATAATTGGGAGGAATTTAACAGCTCTAGAGGCACAGTGGTTAAGCGCAAACGCTGCTAACCAAAATGTCAGCAGTTCGAATTCACCAACCACTCCTTGGAATCCCTATTGGGAGCAGTTCTATTCTGTTCTATACGGTCGCTATGAGTTGGAATTGACTCGACAGCAACTGGTTTTTTAAAAGCATAAAGGAATATCCCAGAATTTAAAAAAAAAGTCATAATTAACTTTAGCGCCGATAAAAATATCTGTTTTTTTAAATTATTTTTATTAGACCACATTATTCCAATTAGCATTATTTAAATTTCTATTTATTCCAAATGTTCAAATGAGCAAAATATTGTCATATAAGGTTGATGCTTTTGCATATTATGGTTGCTAGCTAAGTTCTAAAAGAATTCACCATTATGTAGATAGCATTTTACTAAGAATAAAATGTGTTTCAATCGATATTATAGTAAGTTTTACGCTAATATTAAATTAATTTTTAACTCTATTTAGCCAGTATAAATTCATGAGGTTGGTCTTCATGTGTATAATGTTTAATAAGTTTCTTGTAGTACAAAAATTAGAAATTTCTTCACTAAGAGCAGGATCTTTATAAATACCTTCCTTAAATTCAGTTCGGTTTGACTTTATTTTTTAGATACAGTTATTGGAAAACTTCCGTAGATTTTTCTTTATGTTGATTATTGCACCAGGTATTTGTAAATGGCTAAATACTTAACACATACCATTTATAACAAAATTAGATTATGGGCAAAAGATGACATAAAATACCAATAAAATAATGTTCTTGTAATACCTTTTTTTGCAAACTAGTTTGGAAATGAAGGATTTTCTATTATATACTAAATGTTCTCACTTTCAAACACAACAATCCCTGTGGAGACATATTGAAACTGAAGTAACGACTATCTTTTCAAAGATTGCATTGCTCTAATTTAGTGACAAACACACGCAGACATACTTTTTCTAATAAACTTGCACAGACATCAGTTACAGGTATGTTAAGGACAAATTGGGTTATGGTTTGAATTGATAATAATTAATGGCATTTATAAATGAGTACATGGGAACTGCTCAATTCATTTGGGGGACATTGGGGTTTCTGCCAAATTAGAGATCTTTCTGTTTAGTGAACACACAAAAAAATGCAATAACATCTTATATGAATGATACTGTCCATTCTCTAATAACGTGATAAGCCAATTTAAAGGTTTACACACAGACATTTAGAACTTACTATAACGAGATACAACCATGTATCTGTAAATTTATTAAACTAACCACAGAAGTCAGTCACCAAAAATAAACAAAAAGAATGAAATAAATTTGCAGTGTGTAGGGGTGTTACTACATAGCAAACACTGTTATATTTAGTTTCGGTATTCTTCGAAAATTAAACACACACACACAAAATTCTGTAATATGAAAATTAGTTGCTAAATATGTTTGTATGAGTTTAACATTGTGTGTTTTTAAAGAACACTAAAATGTTAAGCATGGTAAAAACCTATCCAGTAAAATTTATGAAAATTTACAGATTACCTAAAATGCTAGGAGTTACTTATAGTCAGCTTTCTCGAGCATGTCAGCTTGATTAAATTTGGAGTCCAAGATGAATTGTCCCAAATTCATTAGTGTTCCCTGGGTGCAGATGTTGGTCAAGGTCAAGCAAGGCACATTGACTGTAATGTTAGAGAGGAGGGGGGGAAGGGACTCCAAAGAAGGTAGACTCTTACAAGGTCTGGGGTTGCAGCAAGAAACTTTGATACTTTTTAACTTAATAAATCTTGACAGCCTAATCATGGCTAAGCCTTTGCAGTGTTATTGGTACAGATGGCAAAGCTAGACATATTTAAAGAGATCTCAGCAGCTAGTAGTAAGGAAGAACTGAATCCAAATGCAGTGTTGGGCTCTAGGACAAAGCGGAAGAAAGGAGGATAAAAAGCTACATAGCATTTCCATCTCCTGACATCTCCAACAGCCTCAGATACAAAATATGATAAGGCTCCTGCTGAGCTAATAAGCCCAACAAATGTCTGTGTCCGTGAAGTAGATGAAGTGGGATCAAGCAGAAGGGGCTGCTGTATGAAAATAAGCCAGCGCCCAGGGTATAATGGCACTAGAGAAAGCTACAAGGTCAGGCTGATGACAGAGACACCAGTTAAGTAGAAACCCCGTCAGTAAGAAAGGTTTTCCTGCTGGATACAAGACACATGACTATTAAAATAAAATGAACTCTCTATTTAGAGGGAAGGGAAAACAAGAAAAAGAAGAAAAGAAAATGCCTTTAAAAGGCTTTCTTTTTAATTTTTTTTTCTCCTTGTGTGGCAGCTGCATCCTTTCGTTTGTTTACAGGCATCCTACCCAGAGCAGAAACTGGAATGTGCGGCCAGCGGCAGGGAGCTGAGAATGGACCTGCTCTTCATGATGCCGTTAAACGTGTTGGTTATGCTTTCTGATTTTAGTGGGTCCACCGCCTACACTAAGCAGCATTTGTTTAATCAAATACTGCATCGAGGCGGACAGAGCAATGAGCATTTGTCATGATATACGTTTTCCAAGGAAAAAAAAAAAGATTGCTAGATGAAACACATTTCTCCTTCGCTTTCCCCTTTTTCTCTTTCCTTGTAAACGGCGAATATACTTACTCATTGTAGGATAAAATTTTTCTCAGTAAAATAAGTGATTGAAAGTCGAAATTTATACGATGTTTGGACCTGTTCAGCACAGCGAACCTGACATGAATAGCAGCATGGACATCAAGGGTGACCAACACTTCCCGTTTTCCCAGGACTGTCCTAGTTTTAGTTTTGAAAGTTCCATGTGCTGCAAACCTCCTCAGCAGTCACCCGGTTACCGTGGCTGAACCAGTGTTTCTGAGGCAAAGCCGGAACCAATTATGTGGCAAGCCTGGCTGGGTCTAGGAACCAGAGCATGTAGAAAAAGGGGGTGATTAGTCAGTAGACAGACAAGGCAGACGATTCAGGGCATGAAATACTCGTAGGGGACTAAATCATCTAGACTGGTTGTCACCTTGATCAAATTAGCCTTATCATCCCAACTCCTTCCTTTTTGCCTTGAAATAACCATCTCTTATTTATATAAACAAAGTGTTTGTTGTTGTTCTTAGCTGCCTTTGAGTCCATTCCGACTCATGGCAACACTACATGTGCTAAGCAGAACGGCTCCATAGGGTTTTCAAAGCTGTAACTTTTTGATTCCAATTATTAATGGATTATTAATTGCAAATCATCAAAATGGAATGCATAAACATCGATATCCTAGGCATTACTGAGCTGAAATGGACTGGTATTGGCCATTTTGAATCAGACAATCATATAGTCTACCATGCAGGGAATAACAACTTCAAGAGGAAAAGTGTTGTATTCATTGTAAAAAACAACATTTTAATATCTATCTTGCAGTACAATATTATCAGTGTTAAGATAATATCTATATGCCTACAGGAAACATCAGTTAATACGATTATTCTTCAAATTTATGCACTAACCACTAAGGCCAAAGATTGAGAAATTGAAAATTATTATCAGCTTCTGCCAACTGCAATTGATCGGACATGCAATAAGGATGCATTGATAATTACTGGTGATTGGAATGTGAAAGCTGGAAACAAAGAAGGATCCACAGTTGGAAAATATGGCCTTGGTGAAAGAAACAATGCCAGAGATCAAATGATAGAATTTTGCAAGACCAGTGACTTCTTCGTTGCAAATGCCTTTTTTCACCAACATAAACAGCAACTATCCACATAGACCTTGCCAGATGGAATACACAGGAATCAAATCAACTACATCTGTGGAAACAGACTATAGAAATGCCCAATATCATCAGTCAGAACAAGGCTAAGGGCCAACTGTGGAACAGACCATCAATTGCTGATATGCAAATTCAAGCTAAAACTAAGGAAAATTAGAGCAAGTCCACGAGACCCAAAATAAGACCTTGAGTATATTCCACCTGAATTTAGAGACCATCTTAAGAATAGATTTGATGCACTGAATACTAACGAGTGAATACCAGACGAGTTGTGGAATAACATCAAGGACATCATACATGAAGAAAGCAAATGGGAATTGAAAAGACAAGAAAGAAAGAAAAGACCAAGACGGATGTCAGAGGAGACTCTGAAACTTACTCTCGAACATCAAGAAGCTGAAGCAAAAGGAAGAAATGAAGTAAAAGAACTGAACAGAAGATTTCAAAGGGTAGCTCAAGAAGACAAAGTAAAGTATTATAATGACATGTGCAAAGAGCTGAGATAGAAAACCAAAAGGCAAGAACATACTTGGCATTTCTCAAGCTGAAAGAACTGAAGAAAAAATTCAAGCCTCGAGTTGCAATAATGAAGGATTTTATGGGGAAAATATTAATGACGCAGGAAGCATCAAAAGAAGATAGAAGGAATACACGGAGTCATTATACCAAAAAGAATTAGTCAACCTTCAAACATTTTAAGAAGCAGCATATGATCAGGAACCAATGGTACGGAATGAAGAAGTCCAAGCTGCTCTGAAGGCATTGGCGAAAAACAAAGCTCCAGGAATTGAAGGAATATCAGTTGAGATGTTTCAACAAACAGATGCAGCACTGGAAGGGCTCACTCATCTATGACAAGAAATATGGAAGACAGCTTCCTGGCCAACTGACTGGAAGAGATCCATATTTATGCCTATTCCCACGAAAGGTGATCTAACTGAATTTGGAAATTATCGAAAAATATCATTAATATCACACACAGGCAAAATTTTCCTGAAGATCATTCAAAAGCAGCTGCAGCAGTATATTGACAAGGGAACTGCCAGAAATTCAGGCTGGATTCAGAAGAGGACTTGGAACCAGGAATATCATTGCTGATGTCAGATGGATCCTGGCTGAAAGCAGAGAATACCAGAAGGATGTTTACCTGTGTTTTATTGACTATGCAAAGGCATTCAACTGTGTGGATCATAACAAGTTATGGATAACATTGCAAAGAATGGGAATTACAGAACACTTTATTGTGCTTGTGAGGAACCTGTACATAGATCAAGAGGCAGTTGTTCAGACAGAACGAGGGGATGTTGATTGGTTTAAAGTCAGGAAAGGTGTGCGTCAGGGTTGTATCTTTTCCCTTTACCTATTCAATCTGTATGCTGAGCAAATAATCCGAGAAGCTGGACTATATGAAGAAGAACAGGGCATTAGGATTGGAGGAAGACTCATTAACAACCCGCATTATGCAGCTGACACAACCTTGCTTGCTGAAAGTGAAGAAGACTGGAAGCACTTACTGATGAAGATCAAAGACCCCATCCTTCAGTATGGATTACACCTGAACATAAAGGAAACAAAAATACTCACAACTGGACCAATAAACAACATCATGATAAACAGAGAAACGATTGACGTTGTCAAGGATTTCATTTTACTTGGATCCACAATCAAAACCCATGGAAGCAGGAGTCAAGAAATCAAAAGAGACATTGCATTGGGCAAATCTGCTGCAAAGAACCTCTTTAAAGTGTTGAAAAGCAAAGATGTCACCTTGAAGACTAAGGTGCACCTGACCCAAGCCATGGTACTTTGAATCACATCATATGCACGTGAAAGCTGGACAATGAATAAGGAAAACTGAAGAAGAATTGATGCCTTTGAATTGTGGTGTTGGTGAAGAATATTGAATATACCATGGACTACCAAAAGAACGAACAAATCTGTCTTGGTAGAAGTGTAACCAGAATGCTCTTTAGAAGCAAGGATGGCGAGACTGTGTCTTAGATAATTTGGACATGTTGTTATGAGGAATCTGTCCCTGGAGAGGGACATCATGCTTTGCAAAGTACAGGGTCATTGGAAAAGAGGAAGACCCTCAATGAGGTGGATTGATACAGTGGCTGCAACAATGGGCCAAGCATAACAACAATTTTAAGGATGGCACAGGACCTGGAAGTGTTTTGTTCTGTTGTGCACAGGGTCCTATGGGTCGGAACCGACTAGAGGGCACCTAACAACACAACAACCTTTTTGGAAACAGATGGCCAGCCTTGTCTTCTGAGGTGCCCCCAGGTGGGTTCAACTATTAAGCTTTCCACTAGTAGCCAAGCATGTAACTGTTTGTGAATCCTAGGCACTTCATATGAATGCAGAATACCTAAAGTGATACTTATAAACTGTAGTTCTTTATTGTTTTTCCTGGTGGTTCAGATGATCCACACTGACCTTAATACCAAGCATGGAAAGCCCATCTTGGAAATTATTCACTTTACATCCCATCGTTCAGGCTCACAGAAATATTCATAGAAGACGATGACAAAGGTTTTTCTCCGGATTTATGGAATCAGAAGCCAGCATATTGAAATAATACTTTAAAATCTTCTCTTTCAACTTTAGGAATGGTTTTGCATAATCTTTTTTTTTATTTGAGTAATAATTAGATTATGCTTGAAATTTCAAGAGTATGTCAAATTGCTACATTAATTCTTAACAGATCATGTCAATTTCATAATATCTGTGCAGTCTTGTTAAAAAGGTGAAAAATGCTTAAACACCATGTGAGGTAGTTCATTAACCATGTAGGAAATCTTTGAAATTCTGACAGCATTGCTATAAAAGATCAGATTGGGTACACCCTTAGTATTTTTTTTAATTCATCTTTAGTTTTAATCTCATGCACATGCAAATACAATACTAAGGCTACCTCTTCAAATCTTATTTTTGGGTATAGTCCTTAAGGGTGATTCCATTGGTCTGAGAAATATAAATTTATGACTTTGAAAAAATTATGATGGATATGATGAGTACATGATTAATCACTAGTCATTGCCTTTAACGGTTGTAGAGATTTTTTACGCTACAATTAAAATCTCCTAAAACACCTTCCCTAGGGAAAAATAATCAAGAGGATATAACAATTATATCCACTTTCTTTCAGTTTAGCTTATTGCTTTAAAAAAAAAATGCATCAATAAAAGTGATTTCCAAGCACATAAAAAACATGTTCAAATAAATCTTACTCTTCAAAAATAATGGCTGCCATTTAAAAGAAAAAATTCCAATTCCTTGTTTTCTCATTGAAGCTTTTATCAGGATTGCTGAAGAAGGGGTAGCATTGACTGGGTGATCTCTCAGTTTTCTCCCAGCTATATGATTCTATGATTATGAGATCATCCCTGAAGTTTGTCCATGAAAGTGAGGTGTATCCGTAAAAGAGGTTGGAGAACGCTTAACCCTCCCCTTGCTATTCTTTTACCTTCTCCCTAACTTCTTCTGAGCCAAAATTACTTGTTTTAGAAAAACGAAAGAAGTAGTAACTTTTATCTAGGATAAAGCTTAGATGAATGCTGACATTGCCAACAGAAGTACTAAGAAAGATAAAGACTTTAATAATTCAAGTGTTTGATAAGTAGAAAGCACCATACAGATAGTACTATTAGCTTAGTTTGAAGAGACACTATGGGTAAGAGTGATAAGCAGAAGCAATAACATTAAGCTTTTGTTTGGTACACAGATCAGGAGCAGTATATAGTATTTAGAGTGTATTGAAAGTACACTTGCTGATATAATTTCCAATTAGAAATCTGTGTTCATCTCATAGTACTGATTGTGAGTTTTCTTATTGAAAGAATAGTTTAGCTAATGGCAATTGTAAGTATTATTAGGTTGGATTGTATAGATAAATTTGGAATGAAAAATTAAGGTAATTTTATTTCAAGACATTATGAACAAATTGTGTGTATTCTATTACTACTTTTACCAAGTTTATTAAGTTGAAATCTATAGGCTTAGAAACTGTTTTAGATTTATCCTCTAGTAAAAAAAAAAAAAAAATTTTTTATATTTTTCTATTACAAAAGACAGAGGAAATATATAACTAAATCTAGGTTTCAGAAAGTGCAAGAAACCAGAAAGAAGTGTATGTAATGCGAGTATTTAGAAACTTATACCCTAAAATCAAGAGAAATAGGGTCACATCCTAGCTCTGCAATTTATTTTTGAGCAAGTTTAATTTTAAATTTACTAATTCCCAGGTTTCCCATCTAGAAACCAAGAATAATAGTAATGATAATACCTATTTTAGAAGGAAAGATATTGCTGGTTCAGTGACAGAATTCTCACCTTCCATGCAGAAGACCGGGGTTCAATTTCCAGACAATGTATCTCATGTGCAGCTACCACTGATCTGTCACTGGACTCTTGTGTGTTGCTATGATGCTGAACAGGTTCCAGCAGAGCTTCTAGATTAAGATAGACAAGAAATAGCTGGCAATCTACTGCTGAAAATAAGCCAGTGCAAACCCTATGGATCACAACAGTCTGATTCGAAACCGATCACAGGAATGGCTCAAGACTGGGCACCTTTTCATTCTATTGTGTGAGGTCACATTAGATGTTGGCTGCCAAACCTCTTTTCCAAAACCAAAAATCTGTTTTATTGGTCAAGTCCAACCCTCATTTAGTTACCACACCATTTTCAATTTCAGTGCAATAGGTATACCCAGAATCAAGATTCTCAGGACTATAGATAGTATCTTAGAGCTACTGTCCTACGGAGACAGCATGGACAGCACTCGGGGACCAACTCTACAGCAGCCAACAACAACCATTTTAGAAAGGTGGTAGAAATGTAAACTATATGGCACATGTTAGACTCTAAGTTCCTGAAAGGCAGGCGCTGTTCAACTTTTAACTTTTTGAATTGAAATAAGCTAAGAATTCAGCAAAATTAATAAGAGTTCCCTGGAAAAATATGTAACATTATCCTCTCAAAATTAAGTTTGTTTGTTTGTTTTTAAATATTGGATTAATTAGTTCTCCAATTCCTCAAACTTCTAAGCTTTCCAGAATGGCAATAGTTTAGCGTGGGTAGATTTAGCTTCTTGACTCACTCCTATTTGTCCCTAATTGCCCCCCTTCCCTTCCTGTCTCCTCCTCAGCCCAAAATTTACAGAGTGTATTTATTGATATAAAAAAAACACACTTAACTGTAAAGTCTAGGGGTATCCGCAGGAATGGTTGTCAAGAAGACAAGGAATGTCACCAAGCATGTGCTTTCTCCCTCTCTTGGCTCAGTTTTTCCCTGAGTTGTTTTTATTTCTTAGGAGGTTCTCCACAGGTGTTGGCCAAACAGCCAAAAGGGGCTCAGACCTGCGCTTCAACTGCCTAAGTTTCTCTCCTTGACTGCCTTCTGGCCAATTCCTTTTACTTCAGCCCTTTCTCTCTTAATTCTTCTTTCACATTCACACTCACATTCCTGGACTCAGGTGTTAGGCATGACTATGATAAAATGTCTTTTTTTTTTTAATGTTGCTTTTTTATTTTAATGTTGCTGTTAGAAAAACTAAAATTTCATATTGAAAAGAAACACCTTTCAAGATTCAAGACATAACCCAATAATGACACCATTTTTAAAGCACATGTGGACTTGCTTTTGGATCGCCTTTGGGAATACTTAGCTTGACCTACAAGAAATGTAACCGTATATTTTATCATCAGATCTCATGCTTGACTCATAACCCTATTATTCAGGTTGTCACTCACCTTCATAAGACTTCCTTCCGAATACTTTTGGCTCTTCTCAGAAGTTACTGCTTCTCCAAAACATATTTTAAAAGGTCTTCGGTTAAAATGTATTATCAATGGAGGAAATATCAAAAAATATACATATTCTAAAATTAGGGAGAATATTGGAATAAGCATGAAGCTTTCCAAGAGGGCTACTATTCAAAGAACAGCATGTAGTTGTGTACATAAATTTGAGGGTGTTCAGGTAAAAAAAATTAGTCTTAACTTTTCATAGACTCATATTTTAAATATAAGTGTATAATGCATATGCAAAAAAAAAAAAAAACATTGCTGTCAAGTCTATCCCAGCTCATAGAAACCCTATAGGACAGAGTAGAACTGCCCCCATAGAATGTCCAAGGAGTGCCAGGTAGATTTGAACTGCCAACCTTTTAGTTAGCAGCCATAGCACTCATCCACTACACCACCAGGGTTTCCGTATATGCATGGGCATACTTACATATAGATACACATGTACTTGGAGGAAAACCTTTCTCCCTGTAAATGTTAGAATATATAAACTCGATTGTCATGTATTTTCAATGTTATCAATCTGTCAACTAAAAATAGAGGGGTGCCTTTAGCTAAAGATACCTATTTCTCCTATGCTTTTTGAATACGGTCAGACATAATACCCAATGCTTTACCTGACACATTCATATTGTGATTCAGGAAAGACTTGCCTTTTCCTGGTCATATAATTTAAACCCTCAAGGAATTCACTGATCATTTCATCATTAGTTGTACCTAAACTCCACGAATATCTAGTGAGATTTGGCACCTTGTTTGAAGGAAGTATGATTATGGAGGTATTTCTGGATGTATCATAGCTAAGTTTATTTTATGACCCTACTATAGTTTTACACATTCAGCCTGCTCTGAGTTTTCATCTTAACCCAAATTCTGCAGGGCAAAAAGCGTCATGCTTGTCAACTATACGTAATAATTTTTTAAAAAATATACACAATAATTAAAAATACTGGCCACAGATTAAGAATTCAGCTTTTAAAATTTAGCAAACTTTAGGAGAATACGTCTCATAAGTATCTAATAATCCCTCACTTTCTTAAAAATCATAAGACATAAAATATTCTAACTTGTCAGTGTGTGAAAACATAGCAAACAAGATCAAGTCTACAACTGTCCCAAAAGCTCAACATGAGATGCAGTATATTTACCTAGTGGCCTCAGAAAATTTTTAAAGGTTTTCTCTATTTTTGATCTTGAATATTTATTGATAAAACACATAAAATTAGTAAATATCAAGTATCAATAAAAGACTCAAGTAGAAAATAGTGTTTTCTTATCACTGTGCTGGCCACTCCTAATACCACAACAACCCACTATATCGAGTCACTTCCAGTTTATAGCGACCCTATATGACAGAATAGTGGTTAAGAGCTACGGCTGCTAACCAAAAAGTCGGCAGTTCGAATCCACCAAGCACTCCTTGGAAACTCTGTGGGGCAGTTCTACCCCGTCCTACAGGGTCACTATGAGTCAGAATCAACTCAACAGCAACCAAGGATTCTAATGCCACTCCTTCTTTTCTTTTCTTTTTTTTTTTTTCTTTTTTGACTTTTCTGCCAATATACTTACTTTCAGTTAAATAAGTAGCCAGGATATGCATTACTATAATTATGTAAATACTATTCACTGCAGAGCCAAGTTATACTATGATTAACTCTCCTTTCTAGTGTAACTTTTTGATTTTCTGGGAATAAATGAATCCTTTGTTGGTTGCAAACTCTGGCACACCTCACTTCATTTTGGTGCTGCGGAAATACCTTGGGCCTTGAAATTGGTAAATAGCGTTCAATGTCGACTGTATTATTACTTGTTACTTTCTAAGGTTACTTAGATTTCTGAGCCTCTGTTTTCTTCTGAAAATAATGTATAAATTGATAACTTCCTTGAAGAATATCTATGAGGAATAGAAAGAAATAACATGTATAATCAGCATCTACCTATAGCCTCCTCCACTAAATGTAGCCCCCACCACTTTGATAAAAAAAAAAAAATTTTTTTTTTTTTTTTACTTACAGCAAAAACATCAGGTGTGTGACACTGGAATTAGCGTAGTTTTCACAAATAATGCACATGTATAAACAATGGGCCCACACATATAACATGCATAGCACAACCAGGAAAATAATGTACAAGGGGGTTGTACAGTTGGCAAAAAACGTATAATGTGGGTGTTATTTGCATAAAAATACAGTATTATCAGGATTCATAAAAGAATTAAGCCTCAAGAATACATAAGGACTCATCAAAAGATAACCAGAAAAAAAAAAAAAAAAACATTGCTGTTGAATCATTTCTGACTCACAACAGCCCTATAGCACAGAGTAGAGCTGCCCCATAGAGTTTCCAAGGAGTGCCTGGGATGAGCCTAAATTCTTTTTCTTTATGTTCTCAAACCATGTAGAAAGATTCTAAAAGATACAGTCAATGTACAAATGTGAAAGATTGGTATAGAAAGTTACACATGACCTTATAAAGTCTCCGGGGTGGCATAAGCTCGCTGTTAGTTTTCTACCATCTTTTATATATTTAAAGGCTCCCTTGTGGTCATGAACTTGAAGATGTGACCATAGTATTGCTCTAGCTTTGGTATTCCTCATCTTGCAAATAGTCGTAAAACCAATACACTCTCAGGAGAGGTATTTTAAGTTCAAAAATAACTATTACAGGCACCGGGAATACTAAAAGCACCAATTATTTGTAAGTTGGATAATACGGTGAAATATAGTAGAGACACAACACTTGGCTATAGTCCTTTTTTTCGTTGTTGTTAGCACATCCTTCTCATTGACTCTCTGAAGAGTGGGTATATCAGGATAACAGAGAGCTGTGGCAAGCAAGAAATCACTAATCTACATAACCCTGATAAGTTTTTTTGGCCTGGTTCCTCCCAAAATTATTTTCATAGTTTTTCTGTTGTTGGTGATAGTAGTTGTCATTGAGTCGATTCTGACTCATGGTGACCTAGTGTGTTACAGAGTAGAGCTGCTCCATAGGGTTTTCTGGACCTTAATCTTAATGGGAGCAGTTCACCAGGCTTTTTCTTTCATGAAGATTGCCCTCAGGTCTGTTTCATTGACCTCTTTATCCTCTTTGTCTAGCCCTGTGCCTGGCATAGAGTAGATACCTATTATAGTAAATAGTCATAAGATGTGAACTAATCAGTGAAGGGGAACAACTAGTTATTCTTGTGTTATATATACAGGCAGTTACAAAAGAGATCCATTCCTGTGTCTTTAAGACTTCAAGTTGAACTCGTAGGTAAGTTAGAACAGATGCATATGGTTCTCATTTAGCCTTCCTTTAGTGCAAAAAAGGAGCCCTGGTGGTGCAGTGGTTAAAGTGATCAACTGCTAACTAAAAATCAACAGTTGAAAACCACCAGTGGCTCTGTGGGAGAAAGATGTGGCAGTCTGCTTCCATAGACATTTATAGCCTTGGAAGCCCTATGGGGTAGCTATGAGTCGGAATTGACTGGATGGCATGGGTGGGTTAGTGCAAGAAAAGGCTCAAAGCCTTTTCAATGATTTAAAAGCTGCATGCAGGGGTGGATTATCCAATAGGCAAGGCAAGCATGGTACTTACCTTGCTTACTGGGTCATCCACCCCTGTCGGGGATTATAAATTTGAAAAGAGGTGTTGATCCTGTAGAAGGTGCTGTGAGGTTGAGAAAGAGACAGATGTCAGCCAACCTGCAACAATGGGCTCAAACATAGCAACAATTGTGAGGATGGTGCAGGATCAGGCAGTGTTTTGTTCTGTTGTACACAGGGTAGCTCTGAGTCGGAACCTGCTGAATCTCAGTATCAAACACCACACTCTGATCACCACATAAAATCCTTCAAGTTAACTTGTTCTAGTTACCCTACTATTAAATCTTACCACTTTTTCCCCATCCATAAATCCTACCCTTAATCTCCTTCTTGTCCAATATAGATTTCAAGCTGTGTCACTTAATTATCCTATCAAAATACTGCCAACTCCCTTCCTCCGTTCCTCTCACAAGCATTCACCTCACAAACCTCAACATCAGATGAACTCCGACAACTCAGTTCTTCCTCTCTAAGAGGCTAGTTTTCATACTCCCTTGAATTACTAATTCATATCTTATATTGTTTTTCTCAAACCTTATACATTTTTTTCTATCTCTTCAGTCTTAGATATTGATATCATCTCAGAGAAAATAGAAGCTCTTTTTCTGAGCTTCTATGACCCCCAAACTTCTTGTTTTCCAACTTCGTCATTGGCCATTCTTTGGTCTCCTTTACCAGCTCTGTCTCTTCCTAATCCCTATTAATACTGTGTCCCTACTTGCTCAACCCTGTACTTTCTTTATCCTTTGTCTATTCTCTCTCCTGATATGATCTCATATAGCCACAAGATTTGAAATGTCATCTATGTGCTGGTAGCTCTCATATTGATGTGTCTAACCCAGACCTTTTCTCTTATGATTTAATTGACTAATATACATCTTCACTGATATATCTCACAACCATTTTTAATATAGTATGGTCAATATAACACCTTAAATTTTTTTCAGCCTAACTAAAACTCAATGAGAGTTCAGTCTAACTCCATGAGACAGGAGCATCATTTTTACATTTGCTCAAACCAGAAATTTTGGAAAATTTTTTATTATTCTTACTTCCCCATTCTTATATTTAATTCATCAGCAGAACTTGGCTGGTCTACCTCTAAAATATATTTGAACTTGTTTTTTCTCTAACTATATTACTACTTTTTTTTTTTTTACCACCTTAGTTCAGACCACAATAATGTTTCATTTTGATTACAGTCATAGTTTATTTTGGCCACAGCCTACCTTTACAATGTCATCATACACTTTTCTCTTCCATGATCTCCACAGTCCACCAATACTGGCCTGATAGTTGTTTCTAGACCACACCAGGATCCTTTCTGTCTCATGAATGTGCATTTGTTATCTGTCTGTATGAAACATTTCTTCCTGCCTCTTCACATGTTGGCCTGTTTGCAGTCTTCACATCTCAGCCTGGATATCACATGTTCAAAGCAGCCTTCCCTGAACATCTTATCTAAATTATCTCACATCCTGCTTTTTCTTAATTTCCCCTTCCATTTCCTATCTCTAGAATTTTTCTTATCATTAATTACCATGTAATTGTTTACTTGTTAATGTTTTACCTCACTCATTAGAATATAGTCTCCATGACAGTAGAAAGTTTGTTTATCTTCCTCATTTTTTTCACCCCCAACTCTTAGCACAGTGCCTGACATAGAGTAGGGGCTCAATTAATATTTGTTGAATAAATTTAATTTGCACTTAATACTTTTATGGCTGTTAAATTACCTTTGCTGTTGTTGTTGTTAAGTGCCAATGAGTGGGTTCTGACTCATAGCAATGGTTTGTACAACAGAATGAAACACTGCTTGATCCTGTACTGTCCTCACAATTGTTGCTATGTTTGAGCCCATTGTTGCAGCCACTGTGTCAATCCATCTCATCCTGTGCCTTCCCCTTTTTGGCTGACCCTTTACCTTACCAAGCATGGTGTCCTTCTCCAGGGCCTGGTCCCTCCTGATAACATTTCCAAAGTACATGAGATAAAGTCTCACCATCCTCGCTTCCAAGGAAGACTCTGGCTATGCTTTTTCCAAGGAAGACCTGTTCATTCTTCTGGCACTCATTACTCTTTGCCAACACCATAATTCAAATGCATCAGTTCTTATTCAGTGTTCCTTATTCATTGTCCAGCTTTAGCATGCATATGAGGCATGTAATCCTCAATTTCTTCATCTTTGGCCTTAGTAGTTCGTGTGTATATTGGAATAATAGTCGTATTAGCTGGTCTTCCTTGTAGCCATATGAAAATTATCAACTTTATACTTCAGAATAGATCTCAAAATGTTCTTTTTGATGATAAATATGATACCATTCCTCTTCAATTTGTCATTCCCGGCATAGTAGACCATATGATTGTCTGATTCCAAATGGCCAATACCAGTCCATTTCAGCTCCCTAATTCCTAGGATATCAATCTTTCATTTTTGACAACTTCCAGTTTTCCTAGATTCATACTTTGTACATTCCACATTCCAATTATTAATAGATGTTTGCAGCTGTTTCTTCACATTTTCAGTCATGTCACATTAGCAAATGAAGGTCCCAAAAACCTTACTCCATCCTTGCCATTAAGGTTGACTCTGCTTTGAGGAGGCAGCTCTTTCCCAGTCTTGAGTGCCTGCCTTCCAACCTGAGGGGCTCATCTTCTTTCACAATATCAGACAATGTTCTGCTGCTACTCATAAGGTTTTCACTGGCTAATTTTTTCAGAAATATACTGTCAGGTCCTTCTTCCTACTCCGTCTTAGTCTGGAAGCTCTGCTGAAACCTGTCCACCATGGGTGACCCTGCTGGTATTTCAAATACCAATGGCATGGCTTCCAGCATCACAGCAACAAGCAAGCCATCACAATAGGACAAACTGACACATGCATGGTGGTAAACTACCTTACTCCCCATCATATACACTTATACAATTGCTTAATCATTATGAGGTAATGTATATCATTGCATTATATTCTAATTAAACTTGTTACATTATGTTCTATTTATTTGGTCTGTCAAAATCCTGATGGTGTTATAAAAAGCATTTGCTATATGGTTTTCCACAAATGTGGTTAGAATGTCTTAATTCTACTCTCCAAAAGCATTAATAAATTTTTTTCAGTTGAAAAGGCCCAAGGAAGGATCTTTGTAGAAGAATCATTATATACTTCCTCTCACTCTGCCAATTTAAATAAAAACACACAAAATGTGCCACCATCTGGTTTGTGTCTGTCTAGTTTGTACCCTGGAATTCTATAATATTCATTGTCAGATGTCTCATGCTTGCCTATGTGCACAATCTTTTGGTTCTTTAATGGACTTGACATCTTCTTATTGAATATGTAGTAGGTGCTACTAGTCACATCTCTCTTTTGTTCTTAAGTAATTCAATGGTCTTTTCAGAAGCTTTTCTGAATATGGCCAAAAACTAACATTGAACCAAACATTCACTGGAATCTACCATTCTTTTTGTGGAAGTTCAAACACTCAATTAAAAAAAAAAAAACTGAAGAGAATTCAGAGATAATTATATGCTATGGTTAATTTACAAATTTACAGAAAAAGAAGGGACCTTATAAGATCATCAATTCCACTTATTTCCTTCTAACACAGAGCCTCAACAACGCCAGGTAAATCAACAAATGTTTGAACACACATTTTGGAAAATTCCACAATCCCTCTTACCAATTCAATTTAATTCATAATACATTTCACAGTTAGAAGCTCTTCTTTATATCAAAGTCAACTTTCTCTTGCTGACAAAAAAAAAATGTGTTTTTTCCCTCTGTTGTAACATGGTAAGCATAGCGCAAAGTGGAATTAGACAAACTGAAGTGTAGCTTAAATCTAAAGTACCAGAACAATTCCAAACAAATAAACATTTATATTCTTACCAACTATTATTAAGTTCTTTTTTGCTATTTTATATGTCTAGACTAAACAATTCCAGCTCATTAAACTTTCTTCATTGGCCTTATTTCAACTTCTCAGTCATACTTTCATCAGTGTCACTCCATAAGGAAGATCTGTTTACAGTAAGGTTGAACTGGGAATACATGAATATTAGAACTTTCAAAAAAATTAATAAATCAAATTCTGAAACTACTGATTATAAAATTCACAAATGTTAAAACTCTTTCTTAGGCCCTGGGACCACAATAGCAAATAACAACTCTTTCCCTATTCTACCCAAATGGCAATTATAGTTCTATAAACTAAATGCACTGACCTTGTACAGTTTTCTCTAACCCATAACTACTTGCACAGCTCCGATAGAGTTGTGGAAACAAATGAGCTTTGCACGCTCCCTCATTCATTACAATTATAGTCTAATACTTCTTTCAGGGCACCCAGATATCACTATGATAGGCATTATGGAAATACTTAGACATATTTGTCAAGCATTACAGAAACCTTCAAGAAATTACCAATAACTTTAGAGTCAGTGGCAAAAGAAAAAAAGCACTGTGATTTTTAAGAATAATGTTTTTAAAAGATCTCATTATATGTAGCAAAATGGAAGTGTGTCTATCAATACACTCCTGCATTTAAGAATTATTAGGCTAGGCATCATACAAAGGCACATAGATATTAAGGTCTGTATAGGTAATTAAAAAAAAAATTTTTTTTGCTAACAAGTTGATTCCTACTTATAGCCACCCTATAGGTCAGAGTAGAACTACCTCATAGAGTTTCCAAGGAGTGCCTGGTGGATTTGAACTGCCAACCTTTTGGTTACCACCAACAGCACTTAACCACTACACCACCAGGGTTTCCATATAGGTAACAGGTTACTTAAACTTTACATGTGATTACGTGATGCATTGTGGATCATTAGGACCCATTGCTCCTGATGGGTAACTGAAGTAAGAAGTAATTCAAAGTTTAGTATTTGGATTATCGTGTTTTCATGTGTCATCATTAGCTTCCAAACATAGACAGAGTAGGAAGAAAGGCCTGGTCATCTACTTCCAAAAATCAGCAAATGAAAACTCTGTTGATCACAGCGGCCCAGTTCTCAGCCGATCATGGGGATGGTGCAGGGCTGGGCAGCACTTAGTTCCATTGTGCGTAGGGTCTCCGTGAGTTGGGGGCCTACTTCAAGGCAGCTGCAACCAAAAAAATCATTAGAAAGTTTGTAGCGAGAAAATTTGCCGATATTGTACAGTTTTCACCAAATAGTTGTGTTAATACTTACAAAGAAAACTGTATAGTGAATAATGAAATACCTTTTTGAGGTTTGGGGCACTTGGTTGATACATATACATATCGTTGTTGTTAGGTGCTGTCAAGTCAATTCCAACTCATAGCAACCCTGACCCTATATACAACAAAACAAAATACTGCACCATCCTGAGCCATCTTCACAATAGTTGTTATGCTTGAGCTCCTTGTTGCAGACACTTTGTTAGTCCATCTCATTAAGGGTCTTCCACTTTTTCACTGATTCTGTACTTTACAGAGCATGATGCCCTTCTCCAGGGACTGGCCCCTCCTGGTAACTTGTACAAAGTACATAATATGAGAAGTCTCACCCTCCTTGCTTCAAGGAGCATTCTAGCTGTACTTCTTCCAAGACAGATTTGTTTATTCTTCTGGCACTCCATGGTATATTCAATATTCTTCACCAACACCACAATGCAAAGGCGTCAGTTCTTCTTCAGTCTTCCTTATTCATAGTCCAGCTTTCACAGGCCTATGAGGTGATTGAAAACACCATGGCTTGGCTCAGGCACAACTTAGTCCTTAAAGTGACATCTTTGCATTTTAACACTTTAAAGAGGTTTTTTGCAGCAGTTTTGTCCAATGCAATACGTCGTTTGATTTCCTGACTACTGCTTCCGTCGGTGTTGATTGTGGAACCAAGTAAAATGAAATCCTTGACAACTTCAATATTTTCTCCATTTATCATGATATACATATACATGAGTGAACGTGTGCGTGTATATAAATCAGAAGTTTTGTAAGACAGAAAAATTGGATGATTTTAGAAATAAAATTTAAATCGCAGATTTGTTTCAGAGCTTATAATAACAAAACACTTCTGCAAATTTTATTTAAAATTAACTTTATATTTTCTCTTTGTAGCACCTAGTCTTGATGTAAATTTGAAAAAAAAACAAATGGATCATTTTAATTGGAATGTGTCAGTCTTAGATTACTGTCAGGAAATATCCAGTAAAGCATACCCTATGAGAATTGTAGTCGGCACCTAGTCATTTGATTGAATAAGTAATTTGCTTTTATTTTAATAGAATTCATTAATTAACAGAAGGCTGAGAGCAACAGCTGAACCTATACTAAGCACTACTCAGTAATAAATAGATATGAAATAAACCTGCATAAACTACCAGAATGCCACTATAATGTTGCCTCAGTTATTGGAGTTAAGGAGAGGTAGTTGCAATAAAAACCGCTGTTTATTACACAACTATTTTATTGTGTCAGATATTTTACTAAGCATATCACATATATTACCTCTATTTAATCCCTACAATGGTCTGAAAGTTAGATTCCCACATTTTACAGATGAGCAAATTGAGCCTCAGAGAGTTTTAGTAATTTGGTTAAATTGACATAAACAGTAAATTTCGGAGACAGGATGCAGATATCTGTCAGACATTAAAGCTTGTATTCATAAATAAGAGTTAAGGTCTTGGGGGCCAAGATGGCTGACTAGGTGGAACTACCGCAGATCCCTCTTGCAACAAAGACTCAGAAAAACAAATGAATCGATCACATACATGACAATCTACGAAAAGAGGGACTAAATACAGGAGGCATAGATTTTCCATATGGAGAGGAAAACAAGGCGATATAGGAAGATACAAGTTAGATTTTTACTTAGAAAAATAGGGGTAAATATCAAGGTAACCACAAAGAGGTATAAAAACTCCATAACTCAAAAGAAAAACAACTCAGCAAAAATAAATTCAACTACTATGAAAATGAGGAACACACAATTTACAAAGAAAGATTTCTCAGCACAAAAAAGTAAGTGGAAAAATGAAATTGTCAGCAGCACACACAAAAAAAGCATCAAAATGACAGGACTAAACTCATACTTATCTATAATTACCCTGGATGTAAATGGACTAAATGCACCAATAAAGAGACAGAGAGTCTCAGACTGGATAAAGAAACACGATCTATCTATATGCTGCCTACAAGAGACACACCCTAGACTTAGAGACACAAACAAACAAAAACTCAAAGGATGGAAAAAAATATATCAAGCAAACAACAATCAAAACAGAGCAGGAGTAGCAATACTAATTTCGGACAAAATAGACTTTAAAGTTAAATCCACCACAAAGGGTAAAGAAAGACATTACATGATGATTAAAGGGACAATTTACCAGGAAGATATAACCATATTAAATATTTATGCACCTAATGACAGGGCTGCAAGATACATAAAACAAACTTTAACAGAATTGAAAAGTGAGATAGACACCTCCACAATTATAGTAGTAGACTTCAACACACCACTTTCGGTGAAGGATAGGACTTCCAGTAAGAAGCTCAATAGAGACACGGAAGATCTAATTGCTACAATCAACCAACTTGACCTCATAGACTTATAAGAACACTCCACCCAACAGCTGCAAAGTATACTTTTTTTTCTAGTGCACATGGAACATTCTCTAGAATAGATCACATATTAGGTCATAAAACAAACCTTGGCAGAATCCAAAACATCAAAATATTACAAAGCATCTTCTCAGACCATAAGGCCATAAAAGTAGAAATCAACAACAGAAAAATCAGGGAAAAGAAATCAAATGCTTGGAAACTGAACAATACCCTGCTGAAAAAAGACTGGGTTATAGAAGACATTAAGGACGGAATAAAGAAATTCATAGAATGCAAAGAGACTGAAAACACGTCCTATCAGAACTTCTGGGACACAGCAAAAGGAGTGCTCAGAGGTCAATTTATATCGATAAATGCAAACATACAAAAACAAGAAAGAGCCAAAATCAGAGAACTGTCCCTACAACTTGAATGAATAGAAAGCGAGCAACAAAAGAATCCATCAGGCACCAGAAGAAAACAAATAATAAAAATTAGAGCAGAATTAAATGAATTAGAGAACAGAAAAACAATTGAAAGAATTAACAAAGCCAAAAGCTGGTTCTTTGAAAAAATTAACAAAATTGATAAACCCTTGGCTAGACCGACTAAAAAATACAGGAAAGGAAACAAATAACCCAAATAAGAAAAGAGATGAGCCATATCACAACAGATCCAACTGAAATTAAAAGAATCATATCAGATTACTATGAAAAATTGTACTCTAACAAATTTGCAAACCTAGAAGAAATGGATGAATTCCTGGAAAAACACTACCTACCTAAACTAACACAATCAGAAGTAGAACAACTAAATAGACCCATAACAAAAAAAACAGATTGAAAAGGTAATCAAAAAACTCCCAACAAAAAAAGCCCTGGCCCGGACAGCTTCACTGCAGAGTTCTACCAAACTTTCAGAAAAGAGTTAACAACACTACTACTAAAGGTATTTTAAAGCATAGAAAAGGGTGGAATACTACCTAACTCATTCTTTGAAGCCAGCATATCCCTGATACCAAATGCGGGTAAAGAAAACACAAAAAAAGAAAATTACAGACCTATATCCCTCATGAACATAGAGGCAAAAATCCTCAACAAAATTCTAGCCAATAGAATTCAACAACATATCAAAAAAATAATCCACCATGACCAAGTGGGATTTATACCAGGTATGCAAGGTTGGTTCAATATTAGAAAAACGATTAATTTAAGCCACCATATAAATAAAACAAAAGACAAAAACCACATGATCTTATCAGTTGATGCAGAAAAGGCATTTGACAAAGTCTAACACCCATTCTTGATAAAAAACTTTCAGCGAAATAGGAATAGAAGGAAAATTCCTCAACATAATAAAGGGCTTTTATACAAAGCCAATAGCCAACATCATCCTAAATAGAGAGAGCCTGAAAGCACTTCCCTTGAGAACGGGAACCAGACAAGGATGCCCTTTATCACCGCTTTTATTCAACATTGTGTTGGAGGTCCTAGCCAGAGCAATTAGGTAAGACAAAGAAATAAAGGGCATCCGGATTGGCAAGGAAGAAGTAAAAGTATCTCTGTTTGCAGACAACATGATCTTATATACAGAAAGCCCTAAGGAAATCCTCAAGAAAACTACTGAAACTAATAGAAGATTTCAGCAGAGTATCGGGATACAAGATAAACATACAAAATCAGTTGTATTCCTCTACATCAACAAAAAGAATATTGAAGAGGAAATCACCAAATCAATACCATTCACAGTAGCCCCTAGGAAGATAAAATACTTAGGAATGAATCTTACCAAAGATGTAAAAGACCTATACAAAGAAAACTACAAGGTACTACTGCAAGAAACTAAAAGAGACCTACGTAAGTGGAAAAACATACCTTGCTCATGGATAGGAAGACTTAACATAGTAAAAGTGTCTATTCTATCAAAAGCTATCTATAGATACAAAACACTTCCAAACCAAATTCCAAGAACATTTTTTAATGTGATGGAGAAATAAATCACCAACTTCAAATGGAAGGGAAAGAAGCCCCAGATAAATAAAGCATTACTGAAAAAGAAGAACAAAGTGGGAAGCCTCACTCTACCTGATTTTAGAACATATTATACAGCCACAGTAGTCAAAACAGCCTGGTATTGGTACAACAACAGACACATAGACCAATGGAACAGAATTGAGAACCCAGATGTAAATCCATCCACATATGAGCAGCTGATATTTGACAAAGGCCCAGTGTCAGTTAATTGGGGAAAAGATAGTCTTTTTAACAAATGGTGCTGGCATAACTGGATATCCATTTGCAAAAAAAATGAAACAGGACCCATACCTCACACCATGCACAAAAACTAACTCCAAATGGATCAAAGACCTAAACATAAAGTCTAAAACAATAAAGATCATGGCAGAAAAAATAGGGACAACATTAGGAACCCTAATACAAAGCATGAACAGAATACAAAACATTACGAAAAATGACGAAGAGAAACCAGATAACTCGGAGCTTCTAAAAATCAAACACCTATGCCCATCTAAAGACTTCACCAAAGAAGTAAAAAGACCACCTACAGACTGGGAAAAAAATTTCAGCTATGACATCTCCGACCAGCACCTGATCTCTAAAATCGACATGATGCTGCTAAAGCTCAATCACAAAAAGACAAACAACCGAATTAAAAATTGGGCAAAGGATATGAACACGCACCTCACTAAAGAAGATATTCAGGCGGCTAACAGATACATGAGGAAAGGCTCTTGATCATTAGCCATTAAAGAAATGCAAATTAAAACTACAATGAGATTCCATCTCACTCCAACAAGGCTGGCATTAATCCAAAAAACACAAGATAGTTAATGTTGGAGAGGATGTGGAGAGATTGGAACACTTATACACTGCTGGTGGGAATATAAAATGGTACAACCACTTTAGAAATTGATTTGGCATTTCCTTAAAAAGCTAGAAATAGAACTACCATTAAAAAAAAAAGTGCCATCGAGTCGATTCTGACTCATAGCGACCCTATAGGACAGAGTAGAACTGCCCCGTAGAGTTTCCAAGGACTGCCTGGCAGAAGAACAACCATATGACCCAGCAATCCCACTCCTCAAAATATATCCTAAAGAAATAAGAGCCTTTACACAAACATATATGCGCACCCATGTTTATTGCAGCACTGTTTACAATAGCAAAAAGCTGGAAGCAACCAAGGTGTCCATCAATGGATGAATGGATAAATAAATTATGGTATATTCACACAATGGAATACTATGCATAGATAAAGAACAGTGAGGAATCTGTGAAACATTTCATAACATGGAGGAACCTGGAAGGCATTATGCTGAGTGAAATTAGTCAGTTGCAAAAGGACAAATATTGTGTAAGACCACTGTTACAAGATCTTGAGAAATACTTTAAACTGAGAAGAACACATTCTTTTGTGGTTACGAGAGGGGAGAGGGAGGGAGGGTGGGAGAGGGTTATTTACTGATTAGATAGTAGCTAAGAACTACTTTAGGTGAAGGGAAGGACAACACTCAGTACAGGGAAGGTCAGCTCAACTGGGCTAAAGCAAAAGCAAAGAAGTTTCCTGAATAAACTGAATGCTTCGAAGGTCAGCAAAGCAGGGGCAGGGGTTTGGGGACTATGGCTTCAAGGGACATCTAAGTCAATTGGCAAAATAAAATCTATTAAGAAAACATTCTGCATCCCACTTTGAAGTGTGGCTTCTGAGATCTTAAACGCTAGCAAGCGGCCATCTAAGATGCATCAATGAGTCTCAAACCACCTGGATCAAAGAAGAATGAAGAACACCAAGGTCACAAGGTAATTAATTATGAGCCCAAGAGACAGAAAAGGCTATATGAACTAGAGACTACATCATCCTGAGACCAGAAGAACTAGATGGTGCCCGGCCACAACCAATGACTGCCCTGACGTGGAACACAACAGAGAACCCCTGAGGGAGCAGGAGAACAGTGGGATGCAGACCCCAAATTCTCATAAAAAGACCAGACTTAATCATCTGACTAAGACTAGAAGGACCCCGACGGCCATGGTCCCCAAACCTTCTGTTGGCCCAGGACAGGAACCATTCCCAAAGCCAACTCATCAGACATGGATTGGACTGGACAACGGGTTGGGGAGAGATGCTGATGAGGAGTGAGTTACTTCCATCAGGCAGACACTTGAGACTATGTTGGCATCTCCTGTCTGGAGGGGAGATGGGAAGGTAGGGGGGTTAGAAACTGGCAAAATGGTCACAAAAGGAGAGACTGGAAGGAGGTTGTGGGCTGACTCATTAGGGGGAGAGTAAATGGGAGTATGTAGTAAGGTGTGTATGTTTATATGTGAGAGACTGACTTGATTTGTAAACTTTCACTTAAAGCACAATAAAAATTATTTAAAAAAAAAAAAAGAGTCAAGGCCTCTCACCACTTCATGTTTGCAGGTGAGATCCATGTGTTATTCATCTTTATATCTGTAAAGTCAAGCACAGAGACTGACCCATAAGAGGTGCTTGTGAGTGAATGATAAAGTGAGTACACCAAGTGCATACCAAAAAAAAAAAAAAAAAACCCATTGCCGTTGAGATAATTCCAACTCATAGCGACCCTACAGGACAGAGTAGAACTGCCCCATAGAGTTTCCAAGGAACTGCCGACCTTTTGGTTAGCAGCCATAGCACTTAACCACTATGCCAACAGGGTTTCCTCCAAATGCATAAACAACTAAAAATGGATCTTTGTTCTCTCTCTTAATACAGAAGAACTGGTTGTGTGTCATTGTGGATAAAAGATAAACCTCACCCACTGTTCATGTTCCTGTATTCTCCCCACAGGTCAGGAAGTGTGTGCTTACAATCCTTACATGTGATTATTGGTATCTGAACAGCACTCATCTGGATGAGTTTCAGTCCTTTCATTACTTAGACACAATTCGTTTTTACAATGTATGTAAACAGTTGTGGTTTCACTCTTGAAAATCTTTGAGTGCCAAATGAAATAGGAATAATATCTGAAACAAAACAAATGGGCATAAAATATTTAACTTAGAAGGTTGGAACTCAAATCTCTATGAATCCCAACCGACATACGAAACTGTGATTAAGAGTTAAAATCCTAAAGGAGCAGATTTTTAGATGAAGAAATCCTCTGCTTTATACATAGCTAAGAAATCCTTCTTCAATTTTGCTAAGGGGAAAAAAAAACTTAACTTTTACAACAACCTTGAGTCAACACCATTATCATTTACAAACATGTAGATATAGATATGCACATATACATATACATAAACTGGCACAGCCATAATAATTACACAATCCCATAGTTCAAATCAAAAGAGAAAAAGTCTATGGCAAAGCAAACTCTTGAATAAAATTTTAATTCAGTTCACTACACATCCAATACTGCTATCCCAATGTCAGACCTAATGGTCTACCACAAACTTATGGGATTCCTTGCTATTACTAATGATATTATGTTTATTGAAGGAATTCCCTATACCAGATTATTGTCAAATTATCTTTAAAGTTAAGCAACACAAAATGAATATTATTCATCTTATTTTACAGAAGAAAAAGTTCAATGAAAAGCTGCTTTCTTTTATAATCACACAGTTAAAACCAAGACTTACACTAAAATCTATCTGCAAAGTTCATGATTTTTTTTTTTTTTTCCTTACATAAGAAGTCCAAACCTGAGGCAGAAGGCCCCTTGGACAAAGGTAGTAGATCCATATATGGCTTTGAGGGTAAATCTATTAAAACTGTATTAAAAACAATAGATATGCATCTCTTTTCTTTCTTAAGGGTTAATAATATTTTAACTAGATTTCAAGGTGTTCTGGGAACTAAACTAAAATATTATAAGAACCTTCGCTTTTCACTTTTCTATATCCGTATATGTGGGACAGATAAATAGCTCTCTGCCACAGTAAACATTGGAAAATAATATCAGAATCATCCCACACACAAAGCTGTAATTTTACCTAGGTTTCAGGAAGTAATGAAAGGGATGAAAGCCACACCATGAAAAAAAAGAAAAAAGACGCCCAGAAAGAGCAGAGGGTGGTAAGTATATGCCAGCAAAGACTCAAAATCCTTATAGCAGTAGAGGCAATAAAGGAAGCAGAAAAGAAAAACTTTAGAGTGGAACCAAATACAAGTCTTTTTATGAAAGACACAAAAGCAAAGCACATAATGAGAAAATAGTGTCGGAGAATTAAGGATAGTGTTTGTAAGAATTTCCAGAAAGGTAACCAAACCCTAAGAGAAATACTTCCAATTGCCTTCAAGTTTAGTCTGACTCATGGTAACTCCATGTGTTTCAGATTAGAACTCCACCGGGTTTTCAATGGCCATTACCTTTCAGAAGTAGATTGCCAGGCTTTTCTTCTGATGTACCTCTGGGTAGAGTCAAACCACCAACCTTTCGGTTAGTAGCTGAGTGTTTAACCTTATCAACTACCAAGGGCTACAAGAGAAATATTAATATTAAATATTAAGAGAAATATTAAGGCACTGCGAAACACTCACAATTATACCTAGGCCTCACTTATAGACTATCTCATTATCCAACATTTCACATTTACAACAATAGTAAAAAATATACTATTTTTCACATTAATGATGTATGTCTGGCAGTAATGAATGCTGAGTGAGAGTAACTCTGGCTGTGGTGGTTAAGGTTATGTGTCAACTCGGCTGGGCCATGATTATCAGTGGTTTGGCAATTACGTAGTGATGTGATGTGGTAGTTATGAAATGATGCAGTCATCATCCATTTTGTGATCCGATGTGGTCATACTCTATTTTTGCATAATGCCAATTTTTCCATAATGACCTGGTCTTTGGAACCTAACCATGTCGATAAGTAAGAAGTGAGTGTATACATGCTGCAAGAAGATGTTAGTGGATATAGACCTGAGGTTGTAATCTAGCATTTTTTGATTAGTATGGGAGGAAAAAAGGAAAGGGTCATCAAAGTTAAACTGAAACTTCTAGTTTATGTGTAGTCTACAGGCATCTATGTGCATCCTTTAATTGTTTACTAAATTCATCACCTTATTAACCAGTGTTAGTAAACGTATTAGGGTAATAAGTTATTAATAAATTCTCATTAGAATGATTCATATTTGACAAAAGACTTTTACAAATATTATTCCATTGGCTTCTTACAGCAAACCCTAAATGTCAGCCCTCATTTTATTGTCCTGTCACCCCAATTGACATCATCGTGTTCCAAACCTTGTATCCAACTAGTTAACCTACTTCCAAGCAAGGGCAAGTTTTCTGCTCCCCTTTTCAGATCAATCTTAATTTGAGGTTAGATTCTTCTATTGTTTCAGCTTCTTACTTAGTGGTCTTACCATTAAGAAACCCCTGGTTCAAACATCTACCTCAGTGGGCATAACATAGTTTATAAAGAAAATGTTCTACATTGTACTTTGGTGAGTAGTGTCTGGGGTCTTAAAGCCTGTGAGCAGCCATGTAAGATAGTCCACTGGTCTCACCCCTTAGGGAGCAAGGGAAAATGAAGAAAACTAAAGATATAGGGAAAGATTAGTCCAAAGGACTAATGGACCACAACTACCATGGCATCCACCAGACTGAATCCAGTACAACTTGATGGTGGCCCGGCTACCACCACTGACTGCCTTGACAGGGATCACAATAGGGAGTCCTAGCCAGAGCTGGAGAATAATGCAGAACAAAACTCTAACTCACAAAAAAAGATCAGACTTACTGGCTTGACAGAGACTGGAGAAAGCCCAAGAGTATGGCCCCAGACACCCTTTCAGCTCAGTAATTAAGTTGCTTCTGAGGTTCACCCTTCAGCCAAGGATTAGATAGGCCCATAAAACAAAACGAGACTAAAGGAGCTCACCAGCCCAGGAGCAAGAACTAGAAGGCAGGAGGGGACAGGAAAGCTGGTAATAGGGAATTCAAGGTGGAGAACGGAGAGTGATGACATGTCCTGGGGTTGTTAACCAATGTCATAAAACAATATGTGTACTAACTGTTTAATGAGAAACTAGTTTGTTCTGTAAACCTTCATCTAAAGTATAATATTAAAAGAAATCCTTGTCTCTAACCTAGATCAGGGTAAGAGTCCTCCTTCCACGTTTGTGGTTTTCTCTGCTACTAACTGCTTACCTGTCCGGTCTCCTTGTTATGTTCCATTAGAAGCCCCTCCTATATCCCTCTGTTACTGACTTTTATAAACTAAGTCCAATAACAGAGTTCATATTAGGACATTACATTTTTGCCAACCAGCCTAAAACTCCTAGTTAATTCCAGTATCTGAATCAGTTTCTCCAATACTTAAGCTGCCCTGAAGCTGAAAATTAAAAGAGAAGGGAAGGTGAATCAGGGATGGGATGCTGAAGTGGAGTAGAGCCGAGCTAGAAATAAGGAGACTCAAAATATTTGAAATATTTGGAGAACTAAGAATATTTGGAAATACATTTCACTATGTATTCCTTATTGATGCTGTTGGCACAATTGATTTTTTTGAAGCCTCTTTTTACAGGTTATAACAGAAAACAACCATTACCAATGTTTAAACTAATGCAAACTTTGAATTTTGAGCAAAAGCCATTATTTTTATTTACATAGTATTTTGGACAAAGATATTGTTCATGAAATATCCAAAAGTAATGAAGAGTTGTATTTTTTTTTAATAGAAAAACCTTAGATGCAGTTTTCGCTTCAGCCTGGTAGTATTTTCAAGGCTATTTTCTCCTTCCTCCATTTCTCTGTCTTTGTGCAGGAGCCCAGGGGTGAGGTCTCCAGGTCAAGTGGAGAAAATACTAAAGAGCTGCTGTCCCCTGACAGTATCTACTGTAGGTACACAGGACTTTGTAACTCCAGTATTTGAAGAGTTATAAGGAGCCCTGGTGGCACAATGGTTAAGCACTCAGCTGCTAACCAAAAGGTTGGTGGTTCAGCCCACCCAGCGGCTCTGCGAGAGAAAGACCTGGTGATCTGTTCTCATTAAGATTATAGGTTAGAAAATCCTATGGGGCAGTTCTACTCTGTCCTGTAGGCTTGCTATGAGTTGGAATCTACTCGATGGCATAGAACATTTAAGGACTTATAGAATAGTTGATAAAGAATAATGTAATAAATAATAATAATAAGGTAATAAAGACTAAGGCTATAAACCAAGATGAGTTATTATCTACATAGTTTTGTTTTTTTTTTTAGGGTTAGTAATTTTTAACACTTGAGCCAAATTATTAAATTCACTAGTCAACTATTAATATGATTAAGAACTTGAGTGGACCCATAAATTCAACTGTAAAATTGTTCACTGAGTCTAGTAGCTTAGACCAGCTGAGAAGGTTCTAGTCAATGATTTTGGTTTGCTGGACACAGAGGACTAAAGCTGTCTGAGGGTTTATTGTTTTTCCACTTTTAACTTAGGAGGGAAAGTCATGGTTTTTGCTATCAGTTATCAAGAACCGTGTTTTAAGTACCCGAAAATTATAATATAGAGAGACTATTTTTATAAGATATACTTACAATTGAAGTTTTTTCCATTTACTTTTTTTTTTAACCTGAGGTAAAATAAAATTGTTATTCTGATGTGGATTGTATCAAGTTTTTAATAACTCCTGTGGAAAAAAAACTTCCCAGGATTACTTTTTTATCAACAGCTAAAGTGTGTTATGTTTTTAAGTGAACTCTAAGTTATAGCCTCTAATTTCCCAGAACTGTAATACCAAAACAAACCCATTGCTGTACAGTTGATTTTGACTCATAGCAACACTATAGGACAGATTAGAACTGTCCCATAGTGTTACCAAGGAACACCTGGTAGATTCGAACTGCCAACCTTTTGGTTAGCAGCTGTAGCTCTTAATCATGGCGCCAGCAAGGTTTCCAGAATTGTAATGGTGTCGAATTAATTTAACGGGACTTGAGGAACCAGATATGGAAGGTTATCACCGTAATAATTTAGTTTTATGATTAGATCATGGAAATCACTGTAGAATTCTGAAGAGATTTTTAGCCCTTCTGTTTTGAAAGAGCTTTCATTCAGTTTGTCTGTCTCAAAAGATATGTGTCTTTGGAGAGATTTGGCTAATCCTGTAGGAAATCTAATAAAATAAATGTCACAATAAAAATAACAGTGACTACCATGTTAAATTCACAAACGCACACACAACTTGTGATCTACAAATAAATCACAAACACAAACACAACAAACCACATAGTGTCAATTGTAATACACTGATATATAAGAACTTTCCTGTATGCTTTGCATAATGAAAAACACAAACGTTTTGAATTGGGTAAAATACCGTTATTTAAATCTTGTAATTATTCTACGTATTTTCAAAATTACAGCTCTGTAAACAATTCTGACGTTTTTATATTTGAGTTTTTAATGCCTTTTTTCCAAGAATTTTCTCAGAGAACAAAGAAAATGATATTTATAAGCATGTGACTGCTGAGAAAGCAAAAACCGTATTGACAGAGAAGAAATTCTTTTCAGGTCTCAAACAAAAACCACTACAATGGGTCTATCAAACTACTATTCAGTGACACACAAACAGAAATGGCGCAGTTTTAAAATACCCACGGAAAGCTAGACGAAGGGTATAGTGGGTATCCCTGGATTATTTCTTACAACTGCACATGTGTCAACAATTATCTCAAAATAAAATGTTTAAAAAATTGTGTATGCAATGGCAATATCTTTTCTGGTATCTGTATATCACTCAATGCATCAACATATACTGAAAATATGTATATTATATGAAATATTACATATGTGTGTATATATGTGTCTAGAAATGTATATGTGTATATGTATATACATATATATATATCTTTGACAACAAAGAGATTCTGCCCTGATTTTGTGATTACATTGGTAATTTTAGGGTAATTGATTCAAACAACTCAGCATTAATTTTTAATTATTGTGGGGGATTCTATGTGCAGATAGAGGGCTATTTCACTACATTTGTTAAATTAATTCGTGATGTTAGGTTTTTTTGTAAACTGTAAGAAAATGAAGGGGAAAAACCCTTCTTTAAATATACCAGTCACAAGAGCAGGGTAAAGGAGAATGCAGCTCCTTTATTTGATGAGATGAAAAAGCTAATAATGTATGACAGTAAAAAGGCACAGGCTTTTAACGCTTTTTTTAACCTTACAAAAAAGGTCAACTCTGATCTGGAAATGAGAACAGGCAACACATGGGAAAGAAGGGCACAAAGCCAAGCAGAGAGCGAGAAGGAGCTGGTGATATGCGCGCTCTGGACGGCAGGTTCCAGTTGTTGGCAGCCACACCCAGGATTCAACAAGAGTGGGCCAGGCATCTTGGATTAAATTTTTTGTTTGTTTTTTTCATGAAGGGAGTGAAGGGACAAATGGAAGGCTGGTAAAGTTACAAGACCGGAAAAGAGATGATGTTTTGGATTTAAAAAGAGAAGGAAAAAAAGAAAATGCTGTCAGTCAGCATGCTAGTTTAATTCTGATGAAGAAAATACTCGTTTAATATGTCTGCTTCCAACTCGATAATTAATTTACCTAGTGTATGAAAGCAAAAAAAAAAAAAAAAAAATTTTTTTTTTTTTTTTATGAAAGCATATGGCATTATTTATTGAATGTCTACTCTGTGCTCAGCACTGAGGTGGGTTACAACCCTCATTTTATACATGAGAAATTTGAAAGGAAAAGAAAATTGCCCAAGATAAACTAGCCAATAAGTCTTGAACTGGATTTCAATCCAGACCTACCGATTCCAGAGCCCTTATATTTTCCACCAGAGAAACCAGCACTGATGATTCTTGCTCTGTTAAGGCCTTTATCTAGTCAAACTAATGTCAAATTCACTTAATACGAAAAAATAAGTCTTTACTGATTTATTTTTTATGCCAGAGCTAATAGCTTGATTTAAAATAAACAAATAAAAGTTGCCATAGAGTAGATTTCAACTCATGGCAAACCTTTGTGTTATAGAGTGGAGATACTCCCCACGGTTTTCTTGGCCATAACCATCATAGAAGCAGATCACCAGGCCTTCCTTCTCCAGCACAGCTGGGTGGGTTTGAACTGTCGACCCTGTTCTTGTTGTCGTTAGGTGCCGTCACCTTGGTTCTGACTCACAGTCACCCTATGAACAACAGAACGACACTGCCTGCTCCTGAGCCATTCTCACAATCATAACTATGTTTCAGCCCATTTTTGCAGCCACTGTGGCAATTCATCTCCTTGAGGATCTTCCTCTTTTTCAGTGAGTCTCTACTTTACCAAGCATGTGTCCTTCTCCAGGGGCTGGTCTGTCCTGATAACATGTCCAAAGTATATAAGACTAAATCTAACCACCCTCCCTTCTAAGAAATATTCTGGCTGTACTTCTCCCAAGATAGATTTATTTGTTCTACAGGCAGCCCATGGTATATTCAATATTGTTCATCAACACCGTAATTCAAAGGCATCAATTCTTATTCGGTCTTCCTTATTCACAGTCCAGCCCTCCCAGGTGATGGAAAATACCATGGCTTGGGTCAGGTGCAACTGAATCATCAAAGTAACATCTTTGCTTCTTAACACTTTGAAGAGATCTTTTGTAGCAGATTTACCCAATGCAATACATCTTTCGATTTCTTGATTACTGCTTCCATAGACATTGATTGTGGATCCAGGAAAATGAAATCCTTGACAACGTCAATATTTCCCCCGTTTTTCATGATGTAGCTTATTGGTTCAGTTGTGAAGATTGGTTCAGTTGTTTTCTTTATGTTGAAGCGTAATTCATACAGAAGGCTGTAGCTTTTGATCTTCATCAGTAAGTCCCTCGAGTCCTCTTCACTTTCATCAAGCAAGGTTGTGTCACCTGCACACTGCAGGTTGTTAATGAGTCTTCCTCTAAACCTGATGCCACGTCCTTCTTCTCGGATTATTTGCTCAGCATACAGATTGAATAAGTATGGTGAAAGGATACGACTCTGACGCACACCTTACCTGATTTTAAACCATGCAGTATCTCCTTGTTCTGTTCGTATGACTGCCTCTTGGTCTATGTACAGGTTCCTCATAAGCACAATAACGTGTCCTGGAATCTGCTGAAACCTGTCCATCATGGCGCCCCTGCCACCCGACCCTGTACTATGTATTCGGATTTCAAGTTAATAGAGAAAAATGAATAGCTTTGATGTACATGACTTTTCAAATAATACACCGTTAGTTACTCCCAGAAATGTACAGTTTATTGCCAATAAGACTTCATTTACACACCCTAAGCTCTCTAAAAAAAAAAAAAAAAAAAAAATTTTTTTGTTTTTAAGCTCTCTACCTCGGTACAGTCCAGCCCCTTCCTTCCTCCTCCCAACTTATTTTTACTTCCTTTCCTATACTCCCTATCTTTGAGCATGCCAACCGCAGCCAGAGAGCTGCAAAATAGACATCTCCTATTGCTTCCAACTGGTATTTAATACTTCCACTTGAACTGCCAGGGTCTTAGTTTAGGGCTTTTGACACTTGTCACTTTTCATATGGATAATTCTCCGTGCCACACTCACCCAGTAAGTTCTTCCCAGGGTTTCAGAAGGGCTTCTTCTAAAAAACAAATTTGATCACACCATTCCTCTGCTTAAATTACTTATATTTCTCTATTGTTTTGAAGATGAAACCCAAATATCTTAGCATAACACAAAATGCATTTCATGATCCTACTTCTGGTTAGCCGTCTGGACCTCATCTTTTGCCACAAAATCGTTGTAATTTCTTTTACTCTCTCTTCTGTCTCCCTCACTGCTCCTTCAGCTGGATTTACCAACTTAATTGTCCAAAGACAGGTAATGCTTCGAATCTCAAGCTTGTAGATCACCTCCTCCAGCAAGGCTTATTCAGGTTCCCATATATGGGTAAGTACACATTCTGGCCCCAAGGCTTTTGACAGTTTGTCATACTGTGGTGGCTTACCTATTGCTGTGACATTGGAAGCTATGCTACCAATATTTCAAATATCCACACAGTCATTCATGGTGGATAGCTTTCAGCAGAGCTTACAGACTAGGAAGAAGGACCTGGAGGTCTACTCTAGAAAAAAATTGACCAGTAAAACCTTATGAATAGCAGTGGAACATTGTTTGGTATAGGCAAGCCCACAAAAACCAAAATATGGCCTGGAGTATATTCCACCTGAATGTAGAGACCATCTCAGGAATAGATTGACTCATCAGACACTAATGACTGAAGACCAGATGACTCATGGAATGATATCAAGAATATCATACATGAAGAAAGCAGGAGGTCGTTTAAAAGACAGGAAGGAAAAAAAAGACCAAAATGGATGTCAAGAGAAATTCTGAAACTTGCTCTTCAATGTAGAGTAGCTAAAACAAATGAAAGAAATGATGAACTAAAAGAGCTGAACAGAAGATTTTGAAGGGCAATTCGAGAAGACAAAGTAAAGTATTATAATGATATGTGCAATTACCCGAAGTTAGAAAACCAAAAGGGAAGAACACACTCAGTATTTCTCAAGCTGAAAGAACTGAAGAAAAAATTCAAGGCTTGAGTTATAATATTGAAGGATTCTATGAACAACGGAGGAAGCGTTAAAAGAAAATCGAAGGAATACACATAGTCACTGTAACAAAACAAATTGGTCAACTTTCAAAAATTTTCAACAGGTAGCATATGACCAAGAATCGATGGTACTAATGGGAGAAGTCCAAGCTGCACTAAACGCAATGGCTAAAAACAAACCTCCAGGAATTGCTAGAATACTAACTAAGATGTTTCAACAAATGGATGCAGGACTTGTGCTGCTCACTCATCTTTGCCAAGAAATATGGAAGACAGCTTCCTGGCCAACCAATAGGAAGAGATATGTATTTGTGCCCATTCCAAAAAATGGTGATCCAATAGAATGTGGAAATTATCAAACAATATCATTAATATCACCCACAAGTAAAATTTTCCTGACAATCAGTCAAAAGCAGTTGCAGCAGTACATCGACAGGGAACTGCTAGAAGTTCAATCTGGATTCAGAAGAGGAAACAGGGATGTTGTTGTTGATGTCAAATGGATCTTGGCTGAAAGCAGAGAATACCAGAAAGATGTTCAAAACAAAACAAAAAATTCCAACTCACAGCAACCCTATAGTTAACCTGTGTTTTATTGACTATGCAAAGGCTTTCAACTGTGTGGATCATAACAAATTATGGATAACATTGCAAATAATGGAATTCCAGAACACTTAATTGTGCTCATGAGGAACCTATACATAGACCAAGAGGCAGTCGTTCAAACAGGACAAGATGATACTGTGTTGTTTCAAATCAGGAAAGGTGTGTGTCAGGGTTGTATCCTTTCACCATACTTATTCGATCTGTATACTGAGCAAATAATTCAAGAAACTGGGCTATATGAGAAAGGCATGGCATCAAGATTGGTGGAAGATTCATTAACAATCTGCGACATGCAGATGACAAAGCCTCACTTGCTGGAAGTAAAGAAGACTTGAAGCACTTACTGATGAAGATCAAAGGCTACAGCCTTCAATATGGATTGCATCTCAACATAAAAAATAAAAATCCTCACAACTGGCCAATAAGCAACATCATGATAAATTGAGAAAATATCATAGTTGCCAAGGATTTCATTTCTCTTGGATCCATGATCACCGCACATGGATGTAGCAGTCAAGAAATCAAATGACATATTGCATCGGGCAAATCTGCAAAAGACCTCTTCAAGGTGTTAAAAAACAAAGATGTCACTTTGGGGATTAAGGTACGTCTGACCTGAGCCATGGTACTTTCAGTCACCTCATATGCCTGTGAAAACTGGACAACGAATAAGGAAGGCTGAAGAAGAACTGATGCCTTTGAACTTTGGTGTTGGCAAATAACATTTAACATATCACGAGCTGCCAAAAGAATGAACAAATCTGTCTTGGAAGAAGTACACCCAGAATATTCCACAGAAGGATGGTGAGACTTCACCTCACAGACTTTGGGCAGGTTGTCAGGAGGGACATTTCCCTGGAGGACATCACACTTGGTAAACTAGAGATTCAGCAAAAAAAATTGAAAATCCTCAACTAGATGGACTGATACATTTTTGTGGCTGCGGCAACATACTCAAGTGTAACAGTAATTGTGAGGATGGCACAGGACGAGGCAGTGTTTTGTTCTGTCATATATAGGGTTGCTATGAGTCAGAATCAACTCAGCAGCACCTAACAACAACTACAAACACATCCTGAACACTTTGATATATTGTTCTCATTACATCCACTCTTGTTTCACCCTATAAACAATTTGATGTCATATTATCATATTACAGTACACCACTATTACAGATTGAATTTTGTCCTCAAAAATGTATTTGAATTTGGCTAGGCCATGATTTCCAGTATTGTGTGATTGTCCACCATTTTGTCATCTGATGTGATTTCCCTATATGTTGTAAATCCTACCTCTATGATGTTAATGAGGTAGAATTAGAGGCAGTTATTTTTTTTTTATGTTAACAAGGCACGACTCAATCTACAAGATTAAGTTGTATCTTAAATCAATCTCTTGAGAAATAAAAAAGAGGAGCAAGCAGAGAGATGAAGGGGAACACATACCACCAAGAAAGTAGTGCCAGGAGCACAGAGTGTCTTTTGGACCCAGGGTCCCTGTGCTTGAGAAGCTCCTAGACCATGGGAAGATTAATGGCAAAGATCTTCCCCCAGAACCAAAAGACAGAGAAAGCCTTTCCCAGGGGCTGGTACCCTGAATTCGAAATTTTAGCCTTCTAAACTGTGAGAGAATAAACTTCTGTTAGCTAAAGCCATCCACTTGTGATGTTTCTGTTATAGCAGTACTAGATAACTAAGATAACCTCCTTCCTGCTTAATACACTACAGTGGTTTCCCATTCCAAATAGAATAATTACCAGGTCCCTTCCTACGGCCTCAAGAGTCCTACAAGGTCTGGTCCCTTTCTAGTTCTTCAGCCTCCTGTCATACCCCTGGATCACTGCACTTTAACCTACTGTCCACAAACACCTGTGATAACTGCTCCCACCTCACTTCGATAGCAAGATAATTAGATTTCCTGCTCCCACCAGCTTGGGAATTTCCATTTGAACATTTGCATGGTTGACACGTTTTCCTCATTCAGATCCCTGTATAAAAGTCACCTTTTTAGAGAAGCATTTCTGATCAGCTCTGTAATGTTGCTTGTCATTCCTATTCTCACTATTCTTCATGGCATTTACCACTATTCTAGCCATATTGTTTATTTATGTTTTCTTATTCATTTGATGTTTGTCTCCCCCACTAGAAGGTAAGCTCTGTGATCACAGGATCTTTTTCTTTCTTGTTTATGACTATACCCAACCAGCAAACCCAGTGCCACCAAGTCGATTCCGACTCATAGCAACCCTATTGGACAGAGTAGAACTGCCCATTAGAGTTTCCAAGGAGCGCCTGGAGGATTTGAACTGCTGACCCTTTGGTTGGCAGCCATAGCACTTAACCACTGTGCCACCAGGGTTTCCTTTATGACTATACACCATTATAAATAAAAGTGTTTGGCGTATGTGTGTTTTTAATCCATTAGCACTAATTTTTATCTCTACAACAGCATTCATCAAGATATATTGCAGTCAAGCTATAAGATACTTTAAGATAGAACTTGATCTAATTCACTATATTATCCTCAAGGAGAAGTTAAATAATTGCTTATTGAAATTAATTTTTGTTTCTTAATATTTCAAATCTATTTGTTATTTATTGATAGAAGATATTCACTATAAATATGAAAGAGTTGTGATGAAAATATGTTTAAAATTTTATAATAAATTTCATAATTTCTATTTATACAAAAACTTAGCCAGGAAATTAAACAATTTGCCAGATAAAGATATTTGAAATTTAAGCTCAAAGGAAGAAAATGATGATGAGAACTTAGATGATGGCAGAGACACAAGAAGGAAAGCTTCACCATGCAGAGGTGACCACCTGGGTGACTAATGTAAAAGACAATGTGTTAGCTCATTGTGTTTGAGCCACTAACCATTTTGTGTTCCTTTGTTCCAGCAGTTTGGCCTAACTACCTTAAGTAATACTACATTCAGTATGCTAAGACTAATTAGTTTTCCCAATATTTCCTGAAGAAAATTGATTATATTAGGCTTAGACAGTGTGTGTTATTCTTTCCTACACATATGTTCTTTGTCATTGTTTTTTAAAAGCCATCGAGTTGACTCTAGCTCATGACAACCTTATGTACAACAGAATAAAACAATGTGAGTCCTGCATCATCCTCACAATTGCCAGCCTGTTAAAATCCATTGTTGCAACTGTTATGCCAATCAACTCACCAAGGAACTCCCATGCCCTCATTGGCCCTCTACCTCACCAAACTGAATGTTCTCCTCAAGAGGTTAATCCCTTTTGATGACGTGTCCAAAACAAGTGAGTCAAACACTTTTCCATTGTCATCCCTAGTTTTCATTGAGTAATGTTTGGAAGTCAATCACCAGTTCTTTCTTCCTCGTCTTAGTTTGCAAGCTCTGCTGAAGCCTGTCCACCATGAGTAACACTGCTGCTATTTGAAATACTGGCAGCATAGCTTCTAGCATCATAGCCACCATAGTACAACAAACCGACAGATGGGTGGTGAATATATTTTCATTATTGGAGGGCCAGTTAATACGTTTTTATTTCCTAAAACTGAAAGTAGAAGACTGGGGTCAGGTAAAGAAAAAACTACATATTGCAAATAGTGGTGTAAAAAAGTATAAACAGAAAAGTTACAAACTAGAGACACTCATGTCAGATGTAAGAATGACAGGGCCAACATGCATTTCTAGGAAGCAAAAGGCCAGGATATAAACCATTCATTCATGGGAAGAATGTGTCAAGATGTAAATAATTTTTTCCCAGGAAAAATGTGGTCATGACTGCACTTATATATAACTGAAACACTGGCACCACTCACCTAGGTGGTAACTCACTCTCTTAGCCAAGTGGCTGACCTTTACATTTCAGAAGACTTCAAGCTGAATCTGATCTTATCTACAATCAATCATTAACCCTTACCTTTCCTTTGTTCTCTACATATATAAACTCACTCCTCACTGATAGACATAGGTAGGTTCCAAAGACCAGCTGGTTATGCAAAAATCAGTCATGCAAAAATGAAGGATGATCACATCAGATCACAAAATGGAGGGTGACTACATCATAACATAACTGCCAAATTACATCATTGCATAGCTGCCAGGTCACATCATTACATAAGAGCCAGATTATATCATTACATAACTGCCAAATTATATCACTGTATAACTGCCAAGTTACATCATTACATAACTGCCAAACCACTGAGAATCATGACCCAGCCAAGCTGACACATAATCTTAACCATCACAGCCAGTGGTACTCTCACTTTGCACTTTGGCATTCATTACTGCCAGACATACATCATTAATGCACAAAATAGTTGGATAGATTTTTTACTGTTGTAAATGTGAAATGTTGGATAAAGAGACAGTCTATAAGTGAGGAGTACGTGTACGCCCCGTCTCTGCTTCAACAGTTGAGTATTTTTTATTTTTATTTATTCCTGCCCAGCTTGAGCTGTACTATTCTTCAATAAAACTCCTTTTCTTTCACTCATAAGAGAGTACGAGATTTTCTTCTTTGACGTTTCTGGTGTAAGAAGCAGATTTTGAAGGTACATTATCTTTGATGATACCGAGGGCATCCAGACATGGGCATGGTACCTACTGAGCCACTTTGGGCTCTCTGCTTCCATGAATTCTTGGAAATCACTTAACGTAAAAAAACTCTTGAATCTGAGCTCTGTTCCCCTTTATTAGTAATTCCTCGAGTTTTATTGTGGATTTGTTTTGGTTCTTGCAAGTAAAATTTTGTTTTCTTGTAACTGTAATTATAAAATGGGTAATGCTATGTCTAAAGGAGATTTGGAGACACGTTTTGGAATACCTGTTCACTACATAAACAATCATTATGGTCCTTATCTTGCATGTTCTTGTCTGTCTGGCATAACCTCACTAGAGACAGTTTGGAAAATCAGTGATCACTTTGGGGTTATTTTGATCTCTCTAAGCTAGCATTTCTGAGCAATAAATCAGATTAAATGGTTCCATTGGGATGCCTATTTTAATTGGTATATTGAGGTCTATAAAAGACATCAAGACAGTAAAAGTGCTTCACTGCAGGACACTGTCTCTAAATTAACTAAGCAGAATCACTACAACGTCAAATTTCAGCTCCTACCTCTTTTTCTCCCCAGATTCCTGCTACCTCTTTATACCCTTCTTTGCCTTCCCACTGCTCTGATAACACTTTATCTGAACTTCCCTCTCTCCCTAAATAACCAGAAAATAAACACGTGACTGAAATGCCCTTTAAAATTCTCCCTAGCAGTGATGTCAAATATTCCCCTCACTTCACTTTTGCACTATGAACACACTCAAAATTACACAGCATTGTGAAAGATTTTCCTAAACTCTGTGAGGACCCCTTCAAATTTTCTGAAGAATTCAAAATCCTTGTCAAATCCTACCAGCCTGGACTCTCCAACTTATACCAGCTTGTTCACGTAACTGGCCCAGAGGAAGCCAAATTACAGCTAGAACAAGCAGAATAGAAAGACACCAAGAATAATTTAACTTTAAATATTGATAAAATGGCCACCGAGCCATCCATTGGTTCAACCTTAATATGGTTGTTGTTCAGTGCCATCAAGTCAGTTCAAACTCACAGCAACCCTATGTACAATAGAAGAAAAACTGCTTGGCCCTGCACCATTCTCACAATTGTTGTTATGCTTGAGTCCATTGTGACAGCCATTGTGTCAGTCCATCTCATTGAGGGTTTTCCTCTTTTTGGTTGACGTTCTACTTTACCAAGCATGATGTCCTTCTCCAGGGACTTGTCCCGCCTGACAACATGCCCAAAGTATGTGAGATGAAGTCTTGCCATCTTTGCTTCTAAAGAGCAGTCTGGCTGTACTTCTTCCAAGACAGGTTTGTTTATTCTTCTAGCAGATCATAGTATGTCCTGTATTCTTTGCCAGCACCATAATTCAAAGTTATCAATTCTTCATCAGTCTTCCTTATTCATTGTCCAGCTTTTGCATGCATATGAGGTGATTGAAAATACCATGGTTTAGGTCAGGTGCATTTTAGTCCTTAAAGTGACATCTTTGCTTTTTCACACTTTAAAGAGATCTTTTGCAGATTTGTCCAAAGCATACCTTGTTAGATTTCTTGACTGCTGCTTCCATGGGTGTTGATTGTTGATCCAAGTAAAATTAAATCCTTAACAACTTCAAAACTTTCTGTTTATCATGATGTTTATTAGTCCAATTGTGAGAATTTTTGTTTTCTTTATGTTGAGATGTAATCCATACTGAAGGCTGTGGTCTTTGATCTTCAACAGTAAATGCTTCAAATCCTCTTCACTTTCAGCAACCAAGGTTCTGTCATCTGCATATTTCAGGTTGCTAATGAGTCTCCTTCCAATTAGGATACTAAGTTCTTCTTCATATAGTCCAGCTTATTCATACAGATTGAATAAGTATGCTGAAAGGATACAACCGTGATGCATATCTTTCCTAATTTTAAAACACATGGTATCTTCTTGTTCTGTTTAAACTGTCTCTTGGTCTGTGTACATGTTCCACATGAGCACAATTAAGTATCCTGGAATTCCCATTCTTCACAATTTTATCCATAATTTGTTATGATCCACACCGTCAAATGCCTTACATAGTCAATAAAACACATGTAAACATCTTCCTGGTATTCTCTACTTTCAGCCAGGATCTATCTGACATCAGCAATGATATCCCTTATCCTCTTCTGAATTTGGCTTGAATTTCTGGCAGTTCATTGTTGATGTACTTCTGCAACCACTTTTGAATGATTTTCAGCAAAATTTTACTTGTGTGTGTAACATTAATGATATTTTTTGATAATTTCTGCATTTTGTTGGATCACCTGCCTTTGGAATGGACACAAATATGGATCCCTTACAGTCGGTTGGCCAGGAAGCTGTCTTCCACATTTCTTGGTATAGTCCATTGAGCACTCCCAGCACTGGAACTGTTTATTGAGACATCTCAGTTGGTATTCCATCAATTCCTGGAGCCTTGTTTTTTGCAAATTCCTTCAGTGCAGCTTGGTCTTCTTCCTTCAATACCATCAGTTCTTGATATAAGCTATCTCTTGAAATGGTTGAATGTTGGCCAATTGTTTTTGGTACAGTGACTCGGTGTATTCGTTCCATCTTCTTTTGATGCTTCCTGTGTCATTCAATGTTTTGCCCATAAAACCAAACCAAACCCATTGCCATCGAGTCAATTCTGACTCATAGTGACCCTATAGAACAGAGTAGAATTGCCCCATAGAGTTTCCAAGGAGCGCCTGGTGGATTTGAACTGCTGATCTTTTGATTAGCAGTTGTAGCACTTAACCACTATGCCACCAGGGTTTCAATTTTGCCCATAGAATCCTTCAAAATTGCAGCTTGGGACTTGAATTTTTTCTTCATTTCTTTCAGCTTGAGGAATGCTGAATGTGTTTTTCCCTTTTGGTTTTCTAATTCCCGGTCTTTTCATATTCCATTACAATATTTTGCTTTGTCTTCTCAAGTTGTCCTTTGAAATCTTCTGCTCAGCTCTTTTACTTCATCATTTGTTCCATTTGCTTTAGCTACTCTGCATTCAACAGTAAGTTTCAGAGTCTCTTCTGACTTCCATTTTTGTCTTCACTATTTTTTTAATTTGTCCTTTATTTCTTTATGTATGATATCCTTGATATCTTCCCACAACTCATCTGATCTTTGGTCATTAGTGTTCGATGTTTCAAGTCTGTTCTTGAGATGATCTCCAAATTCAGGTGGGATATATTCAAGGTTATATTTTGGCCCTCGTGAACTTGTTTTAATTTTATTCAGCTTCACCTTGAGCTTTCATACCAGTAATTGATATTCTGTTCCACAGTAGGCTCCTGGCCTTGTTCTGACTAATGATATTGATCTTTTCCATCATCTCTTTCCACAGATACAGTCGTTTTGATTCCTGTGTTTTCCATCCAGTGAGGTCCAAGTATATAGTCACCATTTATGTTGGCAATAAAAGGTATTGCAATGAAGGAGTTGTTGTCTTGCAAAATTCTATCATGCAATCCCCAGCATCATTTCTATCATTGAGGCTATATTTTCCAAATACTGTTCTATATTCTTTGTTTCCAACCTTCACATTCCAATCACCAGTATTTATCAATGCGTCTTGATTGCATGTCTGATCAATTTCAGACTGCAGATGTTGGTAAAAGTCTTCAATTTCCTCATCTTTAGCATTACTAGCTGGTGTGTAAATTTGAATAATAGTCATAGTAATTGTTCTTCCTTGTAGGCATATAGATATTATCCTATCACTAACAGCATTGTACTTCAGGATAGATCTTGAAATGTTGCTTTTGACAGTGAATGCTACTCCATCACAAGGGGTACAAATATTTAAAAGCCTTTGAGCTGGATTCATTCTAAGTTGCACCAGAAGATTGAGAGGACTAAAAAGGGCTTTAATGAAAATGTGTGCTCTAGATTTTCCTAATCACCACCTAAATTTTTCCTTATTTGTATGTGAAGTGTCTGGAAATGCTTTAGGTGTACTAACTAAAAAACATGGAAGACAAGAAAGTTCTATAAGTTGTTATAGCCTACGGACTGATCCTGTAGTCAGGGGACACATTTCCTTCTTTAGGGCTGTGGTTGCTACCGCCAAACTAGTGGAAACTACAGCAAATGTGGTGCTGGGAAACTTTTTAAATGTCTATGTGCCCTATTCCATGTCTGTCTTACTTAATTTTGCCTTGACAAAACATCTTTCTGACAGTAGGCTCACCTCCCATAAAATTCTCCTCCTGGCTGCATCTAACATTACACTACACTTTGCAGCCTGTTTAAATCAAGCTACTCTTCTCCCTGCATCTACTGAGAAGAACTATCCTATACATGATTGTCTAGATTTGACTGAGCAACTTTGAACCCCTCAGAAAGACTTAAAACACATCCTTTTAACTAATCCTGATTTAGTTTTGTTTGTGGATGGTTCTTTTTAAAACCTAATCCTATTACTCCTCACTTTTTTTTTTTTTATCAAGCTAGATATGCTGTTACAACTTCTGCTGGTGCCCTTGAAAATCAAGCTCCTTAAAGCCACTTCAGTCCAACAAACCGAATCAATTCCCCTCACTAGAGCTTGCGGAATTGCTTCAGAAAAATCTGTTAATATTTTTATGGACAGTAGATGTTGTTTTGGAATGGTACATGATTTTAGCATGTTATTTAAATGAAGAGGATTTTTATCCCTTTCAAAATCACCATCAAAAATGGAGCTTTAGTAGAGGACCACCTAGACACTCTATCACTCCCATCTAAAATTGCTCTGGTAAAAATACAAGCTCACCAACCAAAAGTAGTATCCCAAAATGAAGAAATTAGAGGGAATAATCTTGCTGATATTGCTGCCAGACAAGCTGCCTCTCAAGTTATTTCTGCACTTATGATAAATAAGGAAAGAGACTCCTCAAATTTGTCTATTGATAAGTTCATCCTTCAAGAATTAACTTTAGAACAACTTTTAAAACACCAACAATTATCCTAAACTGACAAAATTAAGGCATGGGAAAAGGCAGGCTGTCACCATGATCCTGCCACTAAATTGTGGACTGGGCCTAAAAAAAAGCTGTCTTATGCAATTTTCTGCATGTTCCTATGATGCAAATCTTAACATAAAAGTTCCCACATGGGATGAGATAAAATAATTGCAAACTTAAAAAAAATACGAGGGAAATATTTTCAAGTCTGTCAAACATGTTATCACCCATTGCCTTATTACAATCCCAGAAAACAAAGTCCTACCTGGACAATACCCTTTACTGTCTGGGCCTGTGTTTGTATGGGAGCTAGATTTTATTCATTTCCAACCTCAAATGACTATAAATATGTATTAATAATGATTTGTAGATTTTCACATTGGGTAGAAGATTTCACCTGCTATCATGCTACTGCAACTTTTGTAGCAAAGAAACTTCTAGAAAACATCATACCCATATGGGGAGCACCAAAAACTCTTTGTAGTGATCAGAGAACTCATTTCATTGGTCAAGTCATCCACAAACTGTGCCAAGTTTTTCCCATTTATCAAAGGCTGCATTGTCCCTCTCATCCTCAGTCTTCTGGTCTAATAGAGAGAACTAATGGAATAAAAAAATACCCAAATAGCAAAGCTTTTATGAAACTTCAAATTTACCCTGGAGTAAGGTCCTTCTCTTAGTTCTTTAAATCTGAGGTCCACACCATTTAGATCTCACAAATTTACCCCTATGTAATAATAGGAGCCTTGGTGGCTCAATGATTAAGAACTCGGCTGCTAACCAAAAGGTTGCCAGTTTGAATACACCAGCCAGTCCTTGGAAACCTATGGGGTAGTTCTGCTCTGTCTTATCGGGTCACTATGAGTTAGAATCTACTTGATGGCAATGAGTTTTATCAGTTTATGAAATAATTACTGGCAGACTAATTGTCCTTCCTTGTTGCCTGCACTGACCTTAACATTGTTCAACCTGACTTACCAGAGTATCAGCAGTCTTTAATCCAATATTCTAAAGAATATCTTTCACAAGTTAGAGAAGTCTTTAACAGAAAGAAACTAGACTCCCAAAGTTTACCTAACATCATCGCAGGAGAATATGTATATTGGAAAAGACCCCAAATAAAAGACTTACTAGAACTTCGTCAGAAGGGACTATACTTAGTCCTCCTCACCAATCCCATGTACAGCCAAATTAGAGGGAATAATTGTCACAGTTAAAAAAGGATAAGATTTCTCTTTGGACTATCCAACCCACAGGAGAATTGAAGGTTACATTTAAACACCCTTGTGGGCAGAAGCAGATGGCATCTAAGGCAGATGGCTGACCTAAGACCCTGGACGAGGTCTGAAAATGTACCTCATTATCTTTTTTTCTTTTTATCTTTGTTACAATCATCCTTCTGCTAATGTTTTCCTAGATTGGGCAGATGATTATAGTCACAATTTTGAAAGGTTTAAAGTCAGTATGGCTTTCTCTAACGGGTCTCTCCACCACAGGGGTCTGATTGGGTTGCTCTTGATCTATAGATACAAAAACAATGGAGAAATAGCTCATTACTGACAAAAATTACTATTACTAGATTTTCCATTAATAAGTGGACTCTTTTCAAATCTGAATGAAACCCAGGTCATGACTTGAACTTTAGTCTTAACACAACCCTTACTTTACTAAATAAAGTTGCCCCAGAAAAGCTAGCTAAAGAATCTTCTAAAACCAGAAACAGCACTGTTCATATTGTAGGTCCATATCAGTAACTGTGGATAGATTAATCTAGTTAATTCCCCAAGCAGAGAGGTTAAGTTGGGTTGCTTCCCTTTGCCAGGAATAATCTAATCACACCCATATGAATAACCCAGCCATCACCAGACCTATGGGATGTCTTTCGCTGTCTGAAAATTCATCAGTTATAACCTTCAAAGCTACTGATTGGTTCCCTACTGACTGGCTATGACTCTCAGGTATCTATTGGTTAACCCCTAATGGCACCTTTTGGCTACGTGGAACCAACCTGTGGCCCTGGCTCCCACAAGGCTGAATTGGAAAATGCACTCCGGGCCTGAGCTGGGTTCAAGGGCGTATTTTAACTGCATTCCCTTTACCAGCTAATGTACCCATATTAAGAGCTCAGTGGCCTTGATCAGTGTTTCATTGGCTTCATCATTTAGTAGCAGCATTCGTACCTCGGATAGGACTTGAAGATGCTATAGCACATGTAGAAATATTTACCAAATATATACAAACTGCCTTAAATGACAGTGCCCTTGGAGCCTTGGTGGTACAGTGGTGAAGAGGTTGGCTGCTAACCAAAAAGGTCGGCAGTTTGAATCCATCAGCCCCTCCTTGGAAACCATATGGGGCAACTCTACTCTGTCCTATAGGTTTGCTGTGAGAATCAACTCAATGGCGATGGGTTTGTATGGGCTTCAAGAGATCAATACCAAAATAGCTATGATGAGAAAAATAGTACTCCAAAATAGAATGGTCCTTGACATTCTTACTGCAGCCCAAGGAGGTACCTGGCTATAATAAAATCTGATTGTTGTGTCCATATTTCTGGCAATAGTGCTAATATTACACTCTATGTAAACCATATGAAACTTATAGTATCTCACCTTAATTATTCTGTTCCTTCCTTAACTGGCATTACAAGTAACTGACTTTCCTGTTTTTGTGGGTGGTGGAAAAAACAGCTACTTTATTTTGGAATCTTTATATTCCTCATCGTTTCTATTATTGTAATTATAAAATGCTGTTCTGCTTTAGTTCAATGCATTTTATCTATGAAATTTTGTACTTCAAAATCATTTGGCCCTTCGCATAAAATCATGTTAGTTTCACAGGCTTTCACAAATGGTTGTGTTGTTTAATCACCTCCATTTTTTCTCCCTGGATATGTTTCATCTTGACCTCTATCATTCTGCCCTGACTGAGAAATTTTCCTTGAATTTGGCCTTGTTTGTAAAGATGTTCCCCATAAAACCTACCCACACTGAAGATGAGGCCTATTAGCTTGGCAAGGTGAAGAAAATAATTTTTATTAACCAAAGCTACTCAAGGAAACAAAGTCCTTACACAAAAAAGCCTACTCCATTGTGGGTAATCAGCGCCCCCTAGCGGAGGCTTGATCAAAAGGGGGAAATGTAAATGGAAACTTTTCAAACTAGAAGCACTCAGTGTCAGACATAAGAATGATGAAGCCAACACGCATTCTGAGGAAGAAAACGTCAGGATGTAAGCCATATGTTCATGAGAAGAATAGGTCAAGATGTTTGTGTTCATGGCAGCAATCCTGAAAAACCAAACCAGTGGGTGCCACTCACTTAGGTGGTAACTTACTCCCTCCTAGCCAACTGGCTGACATTTACATTTCATAGGACTTAGGAGCTGAAGCTGATCTTGTCTATAATCAGTCATTAACCTCCTACTTTTCCTTTGTTCTCTGTGTATATAGACCCCCTCTCCTCTTGAAGGAAACCTGGTAGCATAGTGGTTAAGAGTTACAGCTGCTAACCTAAAAGGTGGCAGTTCAAATCCACCAGGCACTCCTTGGAAACCACATGGGGCAGTTTTACTCTGTCCTATAGGGTTGCTATGAGTTGAAATTGACTCGACGGCAACAGGTTTGGTTTTTTGGTTTTTCTCCTCTTGAACGGTGGAACGCTTCGAATTTTTACTTAGCACTGCCCAGCTCAAGCTGTATTATTCCTCAATAAAACTCCTTTTCTTTCACTCCTAAGAGAGAATGAGATTTTCTTCTTTAACAAGAGCAATAGCTGAAATCAAGATGGAAAATAGTATGTCGTTAGGTTTGTTGTGTATAATTTCTATGTAAAACATGCCTCTTCTCTGCCTAATAACTTATCATATCAAATATCCATGCCAAATAATAAGAAATTAATTTATAAATTATTCGTGCTCTTATTTCGAAAGTTATGTCATGCCTTTAAGACAAGATTTTTCAATAAAAACCTTTATGATTTCACAGGCCTTTTTTTTTTTTTTTAATGAGCCTTAGGTTTTACCTCAACTACCAAATTTAGTTTCATGTAATTAGACCTCTAAGTTAAAAAAAAAAAAAATAGAATAAATGTGTAGAAAAGGCCTGATTAAATGAATCTGCTAAAATATTTTTCGTCTGATGTAAACCTAAGTTGGTATTCTTAGACAACATGTGTGTACATAGTCTATGTATAATTGTAATACTTTTTTGATCTGGTTATGTCAAAATCTCTGCCATAAGGAATTAAAATCCAGAAATATTATCTCTGTTATGGTAACTCTACTATAAAAATAATTGATGCTCCAATTTTTGGTCCTTTCTTTGGGTTGGGGATGAAGTAAAAGAAAGGGGGGTTAGAGAAAGGAGTCTTGAGAAAGGCTAAACACAGTCTCTATTGTATTAAAGGGCTCCACCTGCCTTCTAGGTGTTCCTGGGTGGAGCAAATGGTTAAGTGAATAACTACGGAGAGGTTGGCAGTTGGAACTCATCCAGCAGGAACCTCAAAAGAAAGCCTGTTGGTCTGCTCCCAAAAGGTCACAGTCTAAGGAGTACAGCTCTTCTCTTCACACATGGGATCGCCTTGTGTCAGGCTGAGTCAACTCCACCAAAAATGGTGGAGCGACCCTATGTTCAACAAAAGGAAACACTGCCTAGTACCTGCACCATCCTCAAAATCATTGCTGTGTTTGAATCCATTGTTGCAGCCAATTGTCAATCAACCTCGTTGAGGTTCTTCCTCTTCTCCAGGGGCAGGTCTCTGCTGATAACATGACCAAAGCACATGAGATTAAGTCTCATCATCCTCACTCCAAAGGAGTATTCTGATTGTACTTCTTCCAAGACAGATTTGTTTGTTCTGGAAGTCCATGGTATATTCAATATTTTGTCCCAATGCCGTAATTCAAATGCATCAATTCTTCTTTGGTGTTTTTTCATTGCCTAGCTTCTGCATGGAGGTGAAAAAAAAAAAAAAAAGGTGAGGCAATTGAAAATACCATGGCATGAGTCAGGCACACCTTAGTCCTCAAGGTGATGTCTTTGCTTTTTAACATTTTAAAGAGGTCTTTTGCAGCAGATTTGCCCAATGCAATGTGTCATTTGATTTCTTCACTGCTGTTTCCACGGGCATTGATTGTGGATACAAGTAAAATGAAATACAATACGACTCTACAATAGCAGAATTATATGAAGCCCCATGGTGGTTATTATAATTGCCTTTATTGCACTAGCCTTATACCTGAATGTCAGTGTTTCTCTGGGAAATTACAGCACATTCATGTTATAATATGTATTGATTATTAACCAATGTTAAATTTTCTAATCGGTACTATTTCAAATTATAATTGCTACCTGAATCTATTTGTGAGATTTAGATTGCTTTTAATCTAAAACTTGACCTTCATTATTAAGTTCTCTGACTATTCTTGATTGTTGTCAAATACCTGCAATTTTTATATTCAAATAGGTCAGTAAATAAGTATCATAATACAAGGACAATTGTAGCGATAACAGAAATTACTTTAAGAGAACATCAAAGGAAGTTTGTTTTCCTTAGGGAATCAGGACAGTATGATTCTACACTAGCATACATTTATATTGAGATATATAACATATATAACCAAGTGAGTTGGAACAAGTCACCTAGTGCATATGGGTCAGAATGGTTCTTTTACAAATGAACATAAGTAAAGACACTGAGAAGGTCTGATTTACATCATATTAGTACTAGGAAGAGGGAGATTTTTAGATAAAGTCTCACATCTGGCTTTCAGAAAGACACACCAAGTTCTGTTCCCACGTGGGCTCATCTTTAATGCTCTCTTGGTAGTCGGGTGGGATAATTATGTGGAGAGGAGATAGTGTTTCCTTCAATAAAGAATCCTTTGGAAACATTTTACTCAAGTTGCCATGGATGATGCATTTGTGGATATAATGATATTGTACTGATAAACAGGCAATAAGAAAATGTTACTTGGAGAAAATTGCCTTTGGGGTTGAAACACTATATTCTCCTGATGGGGATTATTGTTACTGAGGCTTGTTAAAAGTGTTTTATTTTGAAACTTTTTTTTTCTTGTTTTGTTTTCTGTTTGTTTTTTTGTAAATACTATTAAAAGATTTGAATCTGCTCCTTTGGTAGTCTTCTGATAAATCAATAGAAAAATCTCAGGGAATATAAATGTGCAAGTGTAAATTAGGAAGAAAAAGTGATCCTTCTTTTTGTCCAGAAGCCAGGTCGCCAGGTAGGAAGCTCATTTTACTGATAATTGATGAGATCCCAAAGTGTTTAAATGGGAAAAGAGAGAAACCTTTTCCAAGAAAAAACACAATGAAGAAGTTTACCAGGTGATAACATGGGGTGTAACATGGCAAATCTAGATTCTAATTTGAAATTTTAAAAATTAAAAAAAAATTCCTTAAGTTGGTCACTTGGTTCATAAACAACCACTGAGCATAACCAGTGCCACCGAGCTTGATGGGGAGGGGATGGCAGAACAGAAAGCCTAGTGATTTCAGGAACCACACTTCTAGATATAGTTCAGATTCCTATATATTTAAATGAAAAAAAAAAAAAAAAACTACAAAGCATCTGAGAGTTTTTTGTTTGTCTGTTTTTTTGCTTTGTTTCAAAGGTAAAGTTCTTTCTAAAATTTTCCATCCATTTCTGCAATTCAGGTAAGCTGAGGAGAGAGGAGGATTACCATGTTTCATCTATAGGCAGTAAATGCTCCCAATGTATAAAGATAACGGGATGCTCGAAAATAGCAGAGGGACTCTGGGGCTATAATATGTGAGCATACCTTATGTTCTCAATACCAGGTTTTTTTTATTGCTCTTTATTGATATGTAAGAACAACCCTGAGTCCGTTCTGGCCTCTGTGTCAGCCACCCTATCCTGTCTTTCTGGACACTCTGCAGTGTTTCTTAGTAAAGGCCTTCCATCGTGTATAATATACCAGTCCCCAAAACTGGGTAACTTCCATTATCTCTTTTCTTACTTTCCATTCAGGTAGAAGTGCATGCTAAAAAAGTCCCGGAACCAGAGCAATCAGGACTACCTTAATAAATTCTTACTTTCTCATTGTTTTTCATTTTATTTATCTTGTTGTTGATGTTGAGAATATACCCAACGAAGCATACACAAAGAGTTTTTACATGTAGAATTTTGTGACATTGATTATCAACTTCAAGTTGTAGAACAATTCTGAATTGTTCTCTCCCCAATAACATAAACTCACTGCCCCCAAGGTTCCCATCTAATCTTTCTAGTTGCTGTCATGAATTTCATTCCGTATAGATAGTTTTTAAAAGAGCATAATGATCAAGGGAGTTTTTACCATTTAAGCTAAATTATTTTTGGTTTTAAGAAGGCTTCAGGGGATATTTTTGGATTAAGATTTAAAGATTACCTCAAGGCAATAATTTCAGGGGTTTATTCAGCCTCCATGGCTCCAAAGGATCAGGAGTCTATAAAAATTTGAAATTCTGTTCTGCATTTCCCCTCCTCTTGATAAGGGGTCTTCTATAGAATCTTTGATCAAAATGTTCAGTAATGATAGCTGGGCACCATCCAGTTCTGGTCTCATGGCAAAGGAGACAGTTGTTCATACAGCCAATTAGCCACACGTTCCATTTCTTTCTCCTATTCTGACTCTCTTTTTCCTCTTGCTCCAGATGAATGAAGACCAATGTTGTGCCTTGGATGGCCATTTGCAAGGTTTTAAGACCCCAGGTACTATGCAACAAACGAGGATGTAGGACAGAAGAGCTAAAAATTATTAGGCCAATTAACTGAAATGTCCCATGAAACCCTGACTGTAAACCTCCAAACCAAGGAACCAAATCCCATGTATGATGTATTTGATTGCTCATAAGCAGCCTCAGCAGCTATATTGTTTTTTTTTTTTTTGTCATTGTTGTAAATATATGTATCACACAACTTCTGCCAATTCAACTGTTTACAGGCATACAATTTATTGACAGCCCTTACAATAATGGGCTATGCAACCCTACCCATAATCAAGGTGATTTTTCCATTACCATAAACTGACACTCAGTACTCGATAAGCAATAACTCCCCTTTTCTCCCTCCTCCCCCACTCCCAGTAACCACTAGGAAATTTTGGTTTGTATATATATTTGCCTTTTCTTGACTTTTGTATAAGTGAAGTCAAACAATATTTGTCCTTTTATGATTGGATTATTTCAGTCAGCATAATGTCTTCAAGGTTCATCCATATTGCAGCATGAATCAAGACTTTCTCCTACTGGCTGATAACATATATATATATATACACACACACACACACACACATATGTATATATATACACACACATACATATACATATATATGTGTATATACATGTATAAATACGTATGTATATACACATACATATTTAACTTTGACAATTTAATATCAAGAAGACAAATAACACAATCATAAAATGGGCAAAAGATTTGAACAGACATTTAACCAAATGAGACATTCGAATAGACACCAAACATATGAAAAGATGCTCAACATTATTAGCCATCAGAGAGATGCAAATCAAAATACAATGAGAGGAGGCGGGGCCAAGATGGCCGAATAGCCAGACACTCCCAGTGATCCCTCCTACAACAAAGACCGAAAAAAAAACAAGTGAAACAATTATATTTATGACAAGCTAGGAGTCCTGATCATCAAAGGCAAAGTTAGAAAACAGACTGCACAGCAGGGGGAGAGAGAGATGGTTCAGAAGTGGAGAGGAGTTACCTGGCCTGAATCACTGGGAACCCTCAGGCACCATTCCTGGAAGTGGCTGCAACAGTCTGGTAGTAGTGTATGGCCACAGTTTCCTCGGAAGAAGCAGCCAGACGCACAGCCTACTCACACCTCAGGAACCAGAGAAGAACAACACTCAGAAAAATCTAAGTTCTTGTGTATATTTTACTGTGCTCCCTGCCCCGAAGCCGGCTTCAGTGGCTGTTGATTTCCCTGGGCCTGAGATAGGTTCTGCTGAGCACCCTGACCCATTCTCCTGGCCTTGGAGAAGGAATAAATTCACAACTGGGGGAAAAGATAATTTGCCAGCTCCACTAACCTGGGGAGCTCAGGACCGAAGAAGATCTTCTCCAGGCATTAATGGTATGTGGACTTTGAATACCTTTTCCCCTGCATGGACCTGTGTGGGCCTATTTCAGGAGAATAGGCCCTTGATGGCAGACTACAACCATTTCAGCTGTACAGTGGAGAGGTAGGTGTTTGATATTTGACGCCAATTTGCCTATTAAACAGAGTCCTTACCTACTCACATCAGGGGCAGAAAGACTGGTGGCTCCACTTTGGTCACCCAGCCACCCGTGACAGAGATCCAAGGGTAACTGCTACCTCCCAGTTCTTACAACCAAAAGCATTGGGTGCCCATGGTCTATCTTCAAAACCAACCCACCTGTACTCTCTAGGGAACATTGATGCGCTTTTCTCACAGGCACTCTGGGGATGATTCTCATTGCCTTGACTACTTCAGAGCATGACCCCCCACTGCAACCAGGTGCCAGTACCTACAGCAATCATCCCTGCCCCTCTAAGATTGTAGGACAGAGCCTCTACCACACACTTGATGACCAGGTAACTGGACACCTGAGCTGAATTCATAAAGAAAAGTGAATGGACTCGTAGAGTGATATACCTGATAACAGGTCTAGCCATCTAGTGACAGGACGTCAGAGCTTCAAAAGTGAAAATAATCAAGCTATCTCATTCAAGCAACCCATTCGGGCATATCAAAACAAAACAAAGCAAAGAGCTATGACACAGTAAGCAAACACAAAATAAACTAACACAATAGCTTATAGATGGCCCCGAGAGATCAGTAAATATCAAGTCGCATAAAGAAACAGACCATGATCACTTCAATGAGCTCTCAATACAAAGAATCAAGGGATCTTCTGGATGAAGGTGCCCTCCTGGAATTACCAGGTGCGGAATTCAAAAGATTAATATGCAAAACTCTTCAAGACATAAGGAACAAGATTAGGAAGGAGATCAGGCAATACACAGAACAAGCCAAAGAACACACAAATAAAGCAGTTGAAGAAATTAAAAAGGTCTTTCAAGAACATAATGAAAAATTTAATAAGCTGCAAGAATCCATAGAGAGACAGCAATCAGAAATTGAGAAGAATAACAATAAAATTACAGAATTAGAAACTCAATAGAAAGTCAGAGGAGTAGAATTGAGCAAGTGGAAGGCAGAATTGGAGAGCTTGAAGACAAAGCACTTCATACCAATATACCTGAAGAAAAATCAGATAAGAGAATTTAAAAAAAATGAAGAATCCCTAAGAATAATGAGATGCACTCCGTCAAGAGAAATAACCTATGAATGATTGGAGTACCAGAACAGGGAGGGATAACAGACAATACAGAGAGAATTGTTGAACACTTGTTGGCAGAAAGCTTCCCTGATATAATGAAAGATGAGAAGGTATCCATCCAAGATGCTCATTGAATTCCACATAAGGTAGATTTTAAAAAGAACATCACCAAGACATATTATAATCAAACTTCCCAAAACCAAAGATAAAGAGAATTTTAAGACCAGCTAGGGATAAAAAAAAAGTCACCTACAAAGGAGTCAATAAGAATAAGCTCAGAATAGTCAGTAGAAACCATGCAGCAAGAAGGCAATGGGATGACTTATATAAAGCATTGATGGAAAAAAAATTGCCAGTCAAGATTCACATATACAGCAAAAACGTCTCTCAAATATGAAGGTGAAATTCGGACATTTCCAGATAAACAGAAGTTTATGGAATTCATAAAAACCAAACCAAAATATAAGAAATACTAAAGAGAATTCTTTGGTTAGAAGATCAATAATATCAGGTATCAACCCAAGACTAGAACACTGGACAGAGCAATCAGATGTCAACCCAGACAAGGAAATAACAAAAATAAATCAAGATAAAAAAGCTCTCAAAAGAGGGAAACAGCAATGTTATTATATAAAAGAAGACAACATTAAAACAAGAAAGAGGGACTAAGAAATGTAGTCATAGATCTCTAATGTGTGGAGAAGATAAGGTGATATAAAGAAATAAAAGTTAGGTTAAAACTTAGAAAAATAGGGGTAAATATTAAGGTAACCACAAAGGAGACTAACTATCCTACTCATCAAAGTAAAATGCAAGAAAAAAATAGAGACTCAGCAGAAACAAAATCAGCAACAATGAATAAGAGGAAAAGATAATATATAAACTACTCAGCACAAAAAATTAAGTGGGAAAAAGAAACTCAACAACACACAAAAAAAGACATCAAAATGACAGCACTAAACTCATGCCTATCTATAATTACACTGAATGTAAATGGACTAAATAAATGCACCAACAAAGAGGCAGAGAGTGGCAGAATGGATAAAAAAAAATGATCTGTCTATATGCTGCCTAAAAGAACATACCTTAGACTTAGAGACACAAACAAACTAAAACCCAAAGGATGGAAAAAAATATATCAAGGAAAAAACAATCAAAAAAGAGCAGGAGTGGCAATATTAATTTCTGACCAAATAGACTTTAAAAAAATCCACCACAAAACATAAGGAAGGATGATATATAATTATTAAAGGGACAATATACCAGGAGGATATAATCATATTAAATATTTATGCACCCAATGACAGGGCTGCAAGATACATAAAACAAACCCAAATAGCACTGAAAAGTGAGATGGATAGCTCTACAATTATAGTAGGAGACTTCAACACACCACTTTTGGTGAAGGACAGGATATCCAGAAAGAAGCTCAGTAAAGACATGGAAGATCTAAATGCCACAATCAACCAACTTGACCTCATAGACATATACAGAACACTCCACCCAACAGCAGTCAAGTATACTTTCTTTTCTAGTGCACATGGAACATTCTCAACAATAGACCACATATTAGCTCATAAAGCAAGCCTTAACAGAATCCAAAACATAAAAATAGTACAAAGCATCTTCTCTGACCATAAGAGCATAAAAGTAGAAATCAATAACAGAAAAAGCAGGGAAAAGAAATCAAACACTTGGAAAGTGAACAATACCCTGCTCAAAAATGACTGGGTAATAGAAGACATGAAGGATGGAATAACTAAATTCATAGATTCCAATGAGAATGAAAACACTTCCTATCAGAACCTTTGGGACACAGCAAAAGCAGTGCCAAGAGGTCAATTTATATCAATAAATGGACACATACAAAAAGAAGAAAGGGCCCAAATCAAAAAGAATTATCCCTACAACTCGAACAAATAGAAAGAGAGCAACAAAAGAAACCCACAGGCAGCAGAAGAAAGCAAGTAAGAAAAATCAGAGCAGAATTAAATTAAATAGAAAACAGAAAAACAATTGAAAGAATTAACAAGACCAAAAGCTGTTTCTTTGAAAAAATTAACAAAATTGGTAAACCATTTGCGAAACTGACAAAATAAAAACAGAGGAGGAAGCAAAAACCCTCAATAAGAAATGAGATGGGCAATATTACAACAGACCCAACTGAAATTAAAAGAATCATATGAGATTACTATGAAAAATTGTACTCCAACAAATCTGAAAATCTAGAATAAATGGATAAATTCCTGGAAATACACTACCTACTTAAACTAACATAAACAGAGGTAGAACAACTAAATAGACCCATAACAAAAAAAGAGGTTCAAAAAATAGTCAAAAAACTCCCAAGAAAAAAAAAAGCCCTGGCCCAGACAGCTTCAATACATAGTTCTACCAAACTTTCAGAGAAGAGTCAACACCACTACTACTAAAGGTATTTCAGAGCATAAAAAAGGACAGAATACTCCCAAACTCATTCTATGAAGCCACTATATCCCTGATACCAAAACCAGGTAAAGACACCACAAGAAAAGAAAATTACTGACCTATATCCCTCATGAACTTACATGCAAAAATCCTCAACAAAATTCCAGACAATAGAATTCAACAACATATCAAAAAAATAATTCACCATGACCAAGTGGGATTCATACCAGGTATGCAGGGATGGTTCAACATTAGAAAAACAATTAATGTAACCCATCATATAAATAAAACAAAAGACAAAAATCACACGATCTTATCAATTGATGCAGAAAAGGCATCTGACAATGTTCAACTCCCACTCATGATAAAAACTCTCAGCAAAATAGGAATAGAAGGAAAATTCCTCAACACAATAAAGAGCATTTATACAAAGCCAATAGCCAACATCATCGTAAATGGAGAGAGTCTGAAAGCATTTGCTTTGAGAACGGGAACCAGACAAGGATGCCCTTTATCACCACTTTTATTCAACATGATGATGGAGGTCCTAGCCAGAGCAGTTAGGCTAGATAAAGAAATAAAGGGCATCCAGACTGGTAAGGAAGAAGTAAAAGTATATTTGCAAATGACATGACCTTATACACAGAAAACCCTAAAGAATCCTCAAGGAAGCTACTGAAACTAATAGAAGAGTTCAACAGATCATCAGGATACAAGATAAACATACAAAAATCAGCTGGATTCCTCTACACCAACAAAAAGAACATGGAGGAGGAAATCAATAAATCAATACCATTTACAGTAGCCCCCAAGAAGATAAAATACTTAGGAATAAATCTTACCAAAGATGTAAAACACTTATGCAAAGAAAACTACAGAACGCTTCTACAGGAAACCAAGAGACCTACACTAGTGGAAAAACATACCTTGCTCATGGATAGGAAGATTTAACATTGTAAAAATGTCTATCCTACCAAAAGCCATTTATAGATACAATGCAACTCCTATCCAAATTTCAATGACATTTTTTAATGAGTTGGAGAAACAAATCACCAACTTCCTATGGAAGGGCAAGAGACCCAGGATTAATAAAGCATTACTGAAAAAGAAGAACAAAGTGGGAGGCCTTACTCTACCTGATTCTAGAACATATTATACCACCACAGTAGTCAAAACATCCTAGTACTGGTATAGCAACAGATACACAGACCAATGGAACAGGATTGAAAACCTAGGCATAAATCCATCCACGTATGAGCAGCTAATACTTGATAAAGGCCCAAAGTCAGTTAATTGGGAAAAGACAGTCTTTTTAATAAATGGTGCTGGCATAACTAGATATTCATCTGCAAAAAAATGGAATAAGACGCATACCTCACACCATGCACAAAAAAGAACTTAAAATGGATCAAAGACCTAAATACGAAATCTAAAACAATAAAGATCATGGAACAAAAAATAGGGATAATGCTAGGAGCTGTAATACACGGCATAAACAGTACACAAAACATTACTAACAATGCAGAAGAGAAACCAGGTAACTGGAAGCTACTAAAAATCAAACACCTTTGCTCATCCAAAGACTTCACCAAAAGAGTAGAAAGACCACCTACAGAATGGGAAAAAGTTTTCAGCTATGACATTTCCGACCGGTGCCTGATCTCTAAAATCTACATGATATTGCAAAAACTTAACTACAAAAAGACAAATAACCCAATTAAAGAATGGGCAAAAGATATGAACAGGCACTTAACTAAAGAAGAAATTCAGGTAGCTAACAGATACATGAGGAAATGCTCACGATCACGAGCCATTAGAGAAATGCAAATCAAAACTACAATGAGATTCTATCTCACTCCAAGGAGGTTGGCATTAATCAAAAAAACATCAAAATAATAAATGTTGGAGAGGTTGTGGAGAGGCTGGAACAGTTATACACTGCTGGTGGGAATGTCAAATGGTACTTCCTTAAGAAACTAGAAATAGAATTACCATACTATCCAGCAATCCCATTCCTTGGAATATATCCTAGAGAAATAAGAGCCTTTACACAAACAGATATACACACACACATGTTCATTGCAGCACTGTTTACAATAGCAAAAAGATGGAAGCAACCAAGGTGCCCATCAAAGAATGAATGGGTAATTAAATTATGGTATATTTACACAATGGAATACTACACATAATTAAAGAACGATGATGAATCCGTGAAACATTTCATAACATGGAGGAATCTGGAAGGCATTATGCTGAGTCAAATTAGTTAGTTGGAAAAGAACAAATAGTGTATGGGACCATTTTATAAGAACTGGAGAAATAGTTTAAACAGAGAAGAAAATATTCTTTGATGGTTACGAGAGGGGGGAGGGAGAGAGGTTTTCACTAATTAGATAGCAGATAAGAACTATTTTAGGTGAAGGGAAAGACAACACACGATACAGAAAAGGTCAGCACAACTGGACTAAACTAAAAGCAAAGACGTTTCCTGAATAAACTGAATGCTTCAAAGGCCAGCGTACCAGGGGTGGGGGTTTGGGAACCATGGTTTCAGGGGACATCTAAGTCAATTAGCATAATAAAATCTACTGAGAAAACATTCTGCATCCCACTTTGGAGAGAGGCTTCTAGCAAGCAGCAATCTAAGATGCATCATTGGGTCCCAACCCACCTGGAGCAAAGGAGAATGAAGAATACCAAATACACAAGCTAATTACGAGCCCAAGAGACAGAAAGGACCACATAAACCAGAGACTACATCAGCCTGAGACCAGAAGAACTAGATGGTGCCCAGCTACAACCGATGACTGCCCTAACAGGGAACACAACAGAGAACCCCTGAGGGAGTAAGAGAGCAGTGAAATGCAGACCCCAAATTCTCGTAAAAAGAGCAAACTTAATGGTCTGACTGAAACTAGAAGGACCCCGGTGGTCATGGTCCCCAGAACTTCTGTTAGCCCAAGACAGGAACCATTCCCAAAGCCAACTGTTCAGACAGGGATTGGACAGGACTATGGAATAGAAAATGATACTGGTGAAGAATGAGCATCTTGGATCAAGTAGACACATGAGACTAAGTTGGCATCTCTGGTCTGGAGGGGAGATGAGAGGGTGGAGGTGGTAAGAAGCTGGTCGAATGGACACAAAAATAGAGAGTGGAGGGAAGGAGTGTCTGTCTCATTATGGGGAGAGCATTTAGGAGTACATAGCAAGGTGTATATAAATTTTTGAATGAGAGACTGGATTTGTAAACTTTCACTTAAAGCACAATAAAAATTAAAAAAAAAAAAATACAATGAGATACCATTTCACTCCTACTAGGATAGTCAAGATAAAGGAAAAAAAAAAAACCAGAAAATAAATGTGAGGATGTAGCAAAATTGGAAAGCTTACCCTTCATTAGTGGGAATGCACTGTGTAAAATAATATGCCCGTTCCTCAAATAGCTAAAAATGAACTACTATATGACCCAGAAATTCCACTCCTACATATATACACCAAAGACTTGAAAGTAGAGACTCAGGCAGAGACTTGTACACCAATGTTCTTTCCAGCACTATCCACAATAGACAAAAAATGGAAACAACCTAAATGTACATCACAGATGAATAGATAAACAAAATGTGGTACATACATACCGTGGAATATTACTCAGCCATTGGGGAAAAGAAGTCATAACACCTGATTTTTTTTTTTTTTTAACATTTATTAAGCTTCAAGTGAACATTTACAAATCCAATCAATCTGTCACATGTAAGTTTACATACATCTTACTCCCTTCTCCCACTTGCTCTCCCCCTATTGAGTCAGCCCTTTCAGTCTCTCGTTTCGTGCCAATTTTGCCATCTTCCCTCTCTCTCTATCTTCCCATCCCCCCTCCAGTCAAGAGTTGCCAACACACTGTCCAGTGTCCACCTGATATAATTAGCTCACTCTTCATCAGCATCTCTCTCTCCCCACTGACCAGTCCCTTTCATGTCTGATGAATTGTCATCGGGGATGGTTCCTGTCCTGTGCCAACAGAAGGTCTGGGGAGCATTGCCGCCAGGATTCCTCTAGTCGCAGTCAGACCATTAAGTACGGTCTTTTTAAGAGAATTTGCGGTCTGCATCCCACTGATCTCCTGCTCCCTCAGGAGTTCTCTGTTGTGCTCCCTGACAGGGCAGTCATCGATTGTGGCCGGGCACCAACTAGTTCTTCTGGTCTCAGGATGATGTAGGTCTCTGGTTCATGTGGCCCTTTCTGTCTCTTGGGTTCTTAGTTGTCGTGTGACCTTGGTGTTCTTCATTCTCCTTTGCTCCAGGTGGGTTGAGACCAATTGATGCATCTTAGATGGCCGCTTGTTAGCATTTAGGACCCCAGACGCCACATTTCAAAGTGGGATGCAGAATGTTTTCATAATAGAATTTTTTGCCAATTGACTTAGAAGTCCCCTCAAACCATGTTCCCCAGACCCCCGCCCCTGCTCTGCTGACCTTTGAAGCATTCATTTTATCCCGGAAACCTCTTTGCTTTTAGTCCAGTCCAATTGGGCTGACCTTCCTTGTATTGAGTGTTGTCTTTCCCTTCACCCAAAGCAGTTCTTACCTACTGATTGATCAATAAAAAACCCTCTCCCTCCCTCCCTCCCTCCCCTCTTCGTAACCACAAAAGTATGTGTTCTTCTCAGTTTTTTCTATAGTGGTCTCATACAATATTTGTCCTTTTGCCTCTGACTCATTTCGCTCAGCATAATGCCTTCCAGATTCCTCCATGTTATGAAATGTTTCAGAGATTCATCACTGTTCTTTATTGATGCGTAGTATTCCATTGTGTGAATATACCACAATTTATTTACCCATTCATCCGTTGACGGACACCTTGGTTGCTTCCAGCTTTTTGCTATTGTAAACAGAGCTGCCATAAACATGGGTGTGCATATATCTGTTTGTGTGAAGGCTCTTGTATCTCTAGGGTATATTCCGAGGAGTGGGATTTCTGGGTTGTATGGTAGTTCTATTTCTAACTGTTTAAGATAACGCCAGATGGATTTCCAAAGTGGTTGTACCATTTTACATTCCCACCAGCAGTGTATGAGAGTTCCAATCTCTCCGCAGCCTCTCCAACATTTATTATTTTGTGTTTTTTGGATTAATGCCAGCCTAGTTGGTGTGAGATGGAATCTCATCGTAGTTTTAATTTTCATTTCTCTAATGGCTAATGATCGGGAGCATTTTCTTATGTACCTGTTGGCTGCCTGAATATCTTCTTTAGTGAAATGTGTGTTCATATCCTTTGCCCACTTCTTGATTGGATTGTTTGTCTTTTTGTGGTTGAATTTTGACAGAATCATGTAGATTTTAGAGATCAGGCGCTGGTCGGAGATGTCATAGCTGAAAATTCTTTCCCAGTCTGTAGGTGGTCTTTTTACTCTTTTGGTGAAGTCTTTAGATGAGCATAGGTGTTTGACTTTTAGGAGCTCCCAGTTATCTGGTTTCTCTTCATCATTTTTGGTAATGTTTTGTATTCTGTTTATGCCCTGTATTAGGGCTCCTAGGGTTGTCCCTATTTTTTCTTCCATGATCTTTATCATTTTAGTCTTTATGTTTAGGTCTTTGATCCACTTGGAGTTAGTTTTTGTGCATGGTGTGAGGTATGGGTCCTGTTTCATTTTTTTGCAAATGGATATCCAGTTATGCCAGCACCATTTGTTAAAAAGACTATCTTTTCCCCAATTAACTGACACTGGGCCTTTGTCAAATATCAGCTGCTCATACATGGATGGATTTATATCTGGATTCTCAATTCTGTTCCACTGGTCTATGTGCCTGTTGTTGTACCAGTACCAGGCTGTTTTGACTACTGTGGCTGTATAATAGGTTCTGAAATCAGGTAGAGTGAGGCCTCCCACTTTCTTCTTCTTTTTCAGTAATGCTTTGCTTATCCGGGGCTTCTTTCCCTTCCATATGAAATTGGTGATTTGTTTCTCTATCCCCTTAAAATATGACATTGGAATTTGGATCGGAAGTGCGTTATATGTATAGATGGCTTTTGGTAAAATAGACATTTTTACTATGTTAAGTCTTCCTATCCATGAGCAGGGTATGTTTTTCCACTTAAGTATGTCCTTTTGAATTTCTTGTAGTAGAGCTTTGTAGTTTTCTTTGTATAGGTCTTTTACATCCTTGGTAAGATTTATTCCTAAGTATTTTATCTTCTTGGGGGCTACTGTGAATGGTATTGATTTGGTTATTTCCTCTTCGGTGTTCTTTTTGTTGATGTAGAGGAACCCAAGTGATTTTTGTATGTTTATTTTATAACCTGAGACTCTGCCAAACTCTTCTATTAGTTTCAGTAGTTTTCTGGAGGATTCCTTAGGGTTTTCTGTGTATACGATCATGTCATCTGCAAATAGTGATAGCTTTACTTCCTCCTTACCAATCTGGATACCCTTTATTTCTTTGTCTAGCCTAATTCCCCTGGCTAGGACTTCAAGTACGATGTTGAATAAGAGCGGTGATAAAGGGCATCCTTGTCTGGTTCCCGTTCTCAAGGGAAATGCTTTCAGGTTCTCTCCATTTAGAGTGATATTGGCTGTTGGCTTTGCATAGATGCCCTTTATTATGTTGAGGAATTTTCCTTCAATTCCTATTTTGGTAAGAGTTTTTATCATAAATGGGTGTTGAACTTTGTCAAATGCCTTTTCTGCATCAATTGATAAGATCATGTGGTTTTTATCTTTTGTTTTATTTATGTGATGGATTACATTAATGGTTTTTCTGATACTAAACCAGCCTTGCATACCTGGTATAAATCCCACTTGATCAGGGTGAATTATTTTTTTGATGTGTTGTTGGATTCTATTGGCTAGAATTTTGTTGAGGATTTTTGCATCCATGTTCATGAGGGATATAGGTCTATAATTTTCTTTTTTTGTAATGTCTGTACCTGGTTTTGGTATCAGGGAGATGGTAGCTTCACAGAATGAGTTGGGTAGTATTCCGTCATTTTCTATGCTTTGAAATACCTTCAGTAGTAGTGGTGTTAAGTCTTCTCTGAAGGTTTGGTAGAACTCTGCAGTGAAGCCGTCTGGGCCAGGGCTTTTTTTTGTTGGAAGTTTTTTGATTACCATTTCAATCTCTTTTTTTGTTATGGGCCTATTTAATTGTTCTACTTCTGAATGTGTTAGTTTAGGTAGGTAGTGTTTTTCCAAGAATTTATCCATTTCTTCTAGGTTTTCAAATTTGTTAGAGTACAATTTTTCGTAGTAATCTGAAATGATTCTTTTAATTTCATTTGGTTCTGTTGTGATGTGGTCCTTCTCGTTTCTTATTTGGGTTATTTGTTTACTTTCCTGTATTTCTTTAGTCAGTCTAGCCAATGGTTTATCAATTTTGTTAATTTTTTCAAAGAACCAGCTTTTGGCTTTGTTAATTCTTTCAATTGTTTTTCTGTTCTCTAATTCATTTAGTTCAGCTCTAATTTTTATTGTTTGTTTTCTTCTGGTGCCTGATGGGTTCTTTTGTTGCTCACTTTCTATTTGTTCAAGTTGTTGGGACAGTTCTCTGATTTTGGCTCTTTCTTCTTTTTGTATGTGTGCATTTATCAATATAAATTGGCCTCTGAGCACTGCTTTTGCTGTGTCCCAGAGGTTTTGATAGGAAGTATTTTCATTCTCCTTGCATTCTATGAATTTCCTTATTCCCTCCTTGATGTCTTCTATAACCCAGTCTTTCTTCAGGAGGGTATCGTTCATTTTCCAAGTATTTGATTTCTTTTCCCTAGTTTTTCTGTTATTGATTTCTAGTTTTATTGCCTTGTGGTCTGAGAAGATGCTTTGTAATATTTCGATGTTTTGGACTCTGCAAAGATTTGTTTTATGACCTAATATGTGGTCTATTCTAGAGAATGTTCCATGTGCACTAGAAAAAAAAGTATACTTTGCAGCAGTTGGGTGGAGAGTTCTGTATAAGTCAATGAGGTCAAGTTGGTTGATTGTTGTAAGTAGGTCTTCCGTGTCTCTATTGAGCTTCTTACTGGATGTCCTGTCCTTCTCTGAAAGCGGTGTGTTGAAGTCTCCTACTATAATTGTGGAGGTGTCTATCTCACTTTTCAATTCTGTTAAAATTTGATTTATGTATCTTGCAGCCCTGTCATTGGGTGCATAAATATTTAATATGGTTATGTCTTCCTGATCAATTGTCCCTTTTATCATTATATAGTGTCCTTCTTTATCCTTTGTGGTGGATTTAAGTGTAAAGTCTATTCTGTCAGAAATTAATATTGCTACTCCTCTTCTTTTTTGCTTATTGTTTGCTTGATATATTTTTTTCCATCTTATGAGTTTTAGTTTGTTTGTGTCTCTAAGTCTAAGGTGTGTCTCTTGTAGGCAGCATATAGATGGATCGTGTTTCTTTATCCAGTCCGTGACTCTCTGTCTCTGCATTGGTGCATTTAGTCCATTTACATTCAGCGTAATTATAGATAAATAAGTTTTTAGTGCTGTCATTTTGATGCCTTTTCATGTGTGTTGTTGGCCATTTCATTTTTCCACATACTTTTTTGTGCTGAGACTTTTTCTTAGTAAATTGTGAGATCCTCATTTTCACAATGTTTAACTTTATGTTAGTTGAGTCGTTATGTTTTTCTTGGCTTTTTTCTTGAGTTATGGAGTTGATATTCCTTTTTGTGGTTACCTTATTTTTTACCCCTATTTTTCTAAGTAAAAACCTAACTTGTATCGTTCTATATTGCCTTGTATCACTCTCCATCTGGCAGTTCAATGCCTCCTATATTTAGTCCCTCTTTTTGATTATTGTGATTGTTTATCTATTGACTTCCATGATTCCCTGTTATGTGTATTATTTTATTTATTTATTTATTTATTTATTAGAATTAATCTTAATTTGTTTGTTTTTGTGCTTTCCCTATTTGAGCTGATATCAGGACATTCTGTTTTGTGACCTTGTATTGTGCTGGTACCTGATATTATTGGTCATCTGACCAAACAATCTCCTTTAGCATTTCTTGTAGCCTTGGTTTGGTTTTTACAAATTCTCCAAACTTGTGTTTATCTGTAAATATCTTAATTTCTCCTTCATATTTCAGAGAGAGTTTTGCTGGATATATGATCCTTGGTTGGCAGTTTTTCTCCTTCAGTGTTCTGTATACGTCGTCCCATTCCCTTCTTGCCTGCATGGTTTCTGCTGAGTAGTCTGAACTTATTCTTATTGATTCTCCCTTGAAGGAAACCTTTCTTTTCTCCCTGGCTGCTTTTAAAATTTTCTGTTTATCTTTGGTTTGGGCAAGTTTGATGATAATATGTCTTGGTGTTTTTCTTTTTGGATCAATCTTAAATGGGGTTCGATGAGCATCTTGGATAGCTATCCTTTTGTCTTTCATGATGTCAGGGAAGTTTTGTGTCAGGAGTTCTTCAACTATTTTCTCTGTGTTTTCTGTCCCCCCTCCCTGTTCTGGGACTCCAATCACATGCAAGTTATCCTTCTTGATAGAGTCTCACATGATTCTTAGGGTTTCTTCATTTTTTTTAATTCTTTTATCTGATTTTTTTCAGCTATGTTGGTGTTGATTCCCTGGTCCTCCAGATGTCCCATTCTACCTTCTAATTGCTCGAGTCTGCTCCTCTGACTTCCTATTGCGTTGTCTAATTCTGTAATTTTATTGTTAATCTTTTGGATTTCTACATGCTGTCTCTCTATGGATTCTTGCAACTTATTAATTTTTCCTCTATGTTCTTGAATAATCTTTTTGAGTTCTTCAACAGTTTTATCAGTGTGTTCCTTGGCTTTTTCTGCAGTTAGCCTAATTTCATTTGTGATGTCTTTAAGCATTCTGTAAATTAGTTTTTTATATTCTGTATCTGATAATTCCAGGATTATATCTTCATTTGGGAAAGATTTTGATTCTTTTCTTTGGGGGGTTGGAGAAGCTGTCATGGTGCGTTTCTTTATGTGGTTTGATATGGACTGCTGTCTCCGAGCCATCACTGGGAAACTAGTTTTTCCAGAAAATCCGCTAAAAAAAAAATGCAGTCAGATCCCTATCAGAGTTCTCCCTCTGGCTCAGGCTATTCGGATGTTAATGGAGCCGCCTTCGGAGGGTGGGGGAGGGATCAGAGAGCTAGGAGTGTAGCACCTCAGAATATAGCCAGAGTTGTTTTTCTTACTTGGAATGACTCTTATATCTGAGATTTCCGCGGGGTGCGTTGCCTATATGTACTGGCTGTGTGGAGATTGCCCCCCGGGGGGGTCTGGCCCGCTGGCGTCACGGTCAGATCCTCCGCTGTCAGCTCCACCCCCGAGGTTAAGGCTCCCCTACTGGGACGGTGCACTCCCGACTCCAAAATCAGTCGCTGCCTCCTGGGGACTGCCCGTCCCACCAGCCACGTCCCGCGCTGCTCCTGCGAACCGGGTGGGCTCCCCGCTCCGGGGTCAGCTCAGGAGAGCGGAGCAGCTCCCCGCGCCTGAGCCGCAACTGCACGTCCCGGCTGGGACGCCGCTCTCCCCGCTCCAAGACCAGCCACTGCCTCCCGGGGACTTCTTCCATCAGCTGCGCCGCCACGCCGCCTGCGCAAACCGGCTGGGCCAGCGAGAACTGGCTGGGACCGCCCCAGGGTCAATTCAGGGGGGTGGAGCTGCACCCCGCGCTCACGCCCCGCCCGCGCCCGCCAAAATCCCAGCGGGACGGCTCACCGGCTGGGACGCTGCTCTCCCCACTCCAAGACCAGTCACTGCCTTCCGGGGACTTCTCCCACCGGCTGCGCCGCTGCGCCACTCGCGCGAACTGGGTGGGCGCCGCCCGCGCGAACGGCTGGGCCCCCCACCGGGGTCAATTCAGGGGAGTGTAGCTGCTCCCCGCGCTCGCGCCCCGCCCGTACCCGCCAAAATCCCAGCGGGATGGGTCCCCGGCTGGGACGCTGCTCTCCCCCCTCCAAGACCAGTCACTGCCTCCCGGGGACTTCTCCCACTGGCTGCACTGCTACGCCGCCCACGCCAAAAGGCTGGGCTCCTTCCCGGGATGAGTTCGGGGGCTAGGGCTGGGCCCCTTGTCTGTGCCGTCTGCCCCCCTGGGCTCTGCCCCAAATTGGGCTCCGAAGGTCACCTGACTGGTACGCTGGCTCCTAGCTCTGAAAACAATCGCTGTCTCCCCGTATTTGTTCATTCTCCGTCTCTAAATCTGTGTTTGTTGTTCAGAGTTCACAGATTGATATGTATGTGATGGATTCACTTGTTTTTCCGAGTCTTTGTTGCAAGAGGGATCCGCGGTAGCGTCCACCTAGTCCGCCATCTTGGCCCCGCCTCCCATACCACATGATTTTAACTGACCTATTGATGCTTTTTAGTAGGTTCCTGTTGCAGGGAACAAAGTCCTTGGGTGGTACAAATGGTTAACTCACTTGGCTGCTAACCGAAAGGTTGGAGGATTAAGTCCATCCAGGTGCACCTCAGAAGAAAGGACTGGCAATCTACTTCAAGAAAAAATCAGACATTTAAAACCCTATGGAGCACAGTTCTGCTCTGACACAAATGCATGTGGTCGCCATGAGTTAGAATTGACTTAATAGCAACTGATTTGGTTTTTGTTGCAGGGAAAAAGATTTATACTGTGTCAGTTTTAGACTTTCAGTATCGTCCTCACCTCCTCAATCCTTTCCAAGATCTGCCCTTTTCTCCCTCTCTCCCCAGTACCTCTTTCCTATGGGCTCAGAGAAAAGATGTCCCTGCTTTAGTCACACCCAGCCTCTTCATTTTAGTCAGGCCATTATTTGCTTCGCAATAAGTGATGAGCCAAGCCCTCAAGCAGGAATTCAATGATGAATAAGACCTAGTCCACCAAACTCAGGAATTTCACAGGCTATTGAGGGAAACCTGCAAATAAATAATTGTGACATTATGTAACAAGGCTTAAAAATAGGTATAGCCTTGTAATAAAATGGAGAAATCCAAGAGGAAACCAGAATTAATTTTGACAAGGCTGTAGGAAGAAACATGCAGGAAGAATCTTTTTTTTTTTTTTAAATGACTTGCTATTTGACTTTGAAAGGTATATAGAATATGAGTAGAAGAAAAAAAAATGGAGGTTGGGGGAAGGTAAAGTCATTTCCGGCAAAGGAAGTAGGAAGATACAGAGAAGTAGCCTCCTCAGGAAAATGCAACTATCTTCTTGGGAAATTGGGTATATGAGAAAAGTGGTAGACGATGAAGCCAGAAAGGGAGACCCAGGCCATACAGTGATAAAAAGTATATAATGTGAAGTATTCATTTTCTAGGACTGCCAAAACAAATTTTCACAAACTAGGTGGCTTTGAAAAACAGAAATTTGTTCCCTGTTATGGATTGAATTGCACCACCCCAAAATTTGTGTCTACTTGGCTAGGCCATGTTTTCCAGTATTGTGTGATTGTCCCACATTTTGTGATCTGATAGGATTATCCTGTGTGTTGTAAATCCTAACCTATATGATGTTAATGAGGCAGGATTAGAGGCAGTTGTATTAATGAGGTAGGACTCAATCTAAAGAACTAGGTTTATCTTGAGTAGATCTCTTTTGGGACATAAAAGAGAGACTTGAGCAGAGAGGAGAGGGACCTCATGCTACCAAGAACAAAGCATCAGGAGTGGAAGCACATCCTTTGGGCCTAGGTTCATTTCCAAAGCTGAGGGGTGGGGGTTATCATGTCCAAGGGGCAGAAGAGCAGGGCCTGCCAGGGCCAAGGTGGTGGAGTTGCCACTCAGATGGACAAGGAGAATGGGCCCAACCAAATGAGAGGGAGCATAGTTGCCCTTCCAGTGGGCCTGGAAGGTAGAGCTGAAGCCCAGTGTCTAGGAGCCTCCACCCAGAATCCAGAGAGTGTGGCCTATACCCAGAGAAATTGCCTAAATGGTCTGAGAACAGAAGATTATTTTCAAGCCTTGAGAGCTAATGTAGTATGTTCTGCTGACTTGCTTGGTACCTGTTATTCCTTCTTTCCCTCCAATTTCTCCCATTTGTAGTGGAAATATCTACCCTGTTCCTGTTCGATGATTGTACTTTGGAAGCAAATTACTTGTATTCTAGATTTCGCAGGTGAAGAGGAATTTTGCTACAGAATGGAATTTGCACTTCAAGTTGATTTAAGACTTTTGAGATGATATGATGGGAAATGTGTTTTATATGTGGCAAGGACATGAACTTTAGGGGGCCAAAGAGTGGAATGTTATGGATTGACAAATCTGTGTCAACTTGTCTAGGCCATGATTCCCAGTATTGCATGGTTGTCTGCCTTTTTGTGATCTGATGCTATTATCCCATGTGTTGTAAATCCTAACCTCTATGATATTAATGAGGCAGGATTAGAGGCAGTTATGTTAATGAGGCAGGACTCGGTTTACAGGATTAGGTTGTATCCTGAGTCTCTCTTTTTTAAGGTATAAAAGAGAGAATTGAGCAGAGAGGAGAGGGACCTCATGCTACCAAGAAAAAAGTGCCTGGAGCAGAGCATGTCCTTTGGACCTGGATCCCCACACAGAGAAGGTCCTAGGTCAGGGAAAGATGGATGAGAAGGACCTTCCCCCAAAACTGACAGAGAAGGCCTTTCCAGGGAACTGGGGCCCTGAATTCAGAATTCTAGCCTCCTAAAAAAAAAAAAAAACTCTTTTTTTTTTTTTATGAGAGAATAAATGTGTTTGTTAAAGCCATCCACTTGTGGTATTTATTATTGCAGCAGTAGATAACCAATACATACTCTTGCTGTTTGGTGGATTGAAGTCTGAAATCAAGGTGTTCGTAGAGTTGGTTCCTTCTACAGGCTCTGAGGGAGAATCTGTTTCATACCTCCCTTCTAGCTTCTGGTGATGTCCATCAATCTTTGGTGTTCTTTGGCTTGTAAAAGCGTAGCTCCAATCTCTGCATCTGTCTTCAAATGACTATCTTCCCTCTGTATGTCTGTGTCCAAATTTCCGTCTTCTTACAAGGACAACAGTCACTGGCCTTAGGGTCCACCCTAAACCAATCTGACCTCTTCTTAACTTTATTATATCTGCAAAAACTCTATTTCCAAATAAAGTCACATTCACAAGTTCTGGATGGTCATAAATTTTGGAGGGTCAGTATTGCTAGTACAAATGTTAGGGAGCTTAGTCTTCACACAATGGGCAACAGGAAGTTGTTAAATGCATTTCGAGCTTCAGAAAAGAAATAGAGTGACATCATAGAGAATGGGCTGGAGAAAGGGCAACTGGAAACAGAGAGACCACCTAGAAACCTGCTCCCATTATTCACTTATTCAACAAGGAAGCCTTTATTGAGTACTTGGTAAGGGCTAAGCATAAAGCTGGGCACTGGAGATGCGTGAATAAAAACGTGACCCCAACCTCAAGTGTCTAGTGGAGGGGGAGGTGGAAGTAGGAAGGAACAGTTAAATAAAAACAAAATTAAAATATCATGTCCAAAGTACCCTAATATAATATTGGTAATATTGATCAAAATTAGAATTATATTTGGGAAAGGATGAATATTCATTTTGGGACTTACTGAAATTAGATTGCCCGTGGAATATCTACATAGGCCTTGTTACTTGCAACAGAAGTGTGGAACTTGGATGCACTATCTGACCTAGAGATAGAGATTTGACTGCCATCAATGTATAAGTGATTGTTGAAGCCATGGATGTAAATGAGATCACCTTAAGTAGTAGATAGAAACGAATAAATAATCAGATTATTAGAAGCTTTTTAGCTTGTAGAGTATATTGTATTATTTGCTCAAAACATTCATTGCTTCTTCCTACCGGAACCATCCCTATAGGACATTCATCTACCAGGTCTGTCCCTGAGGTTGAATTACACTTCCTGTCGCATTAATGTAAAGCTCAGTCACGTGATTTTCTTTGGTCAATTAAATGTGAGGGGAAAATAACATGAACCTTTTCTGTGCAAAACTTTAGAACACATAACATGGCTCTGCCGATCCTGTTTTTGCTGTGCCTCAACATCAGCAGTGGTTTCAGAGTGAAGAGCCAAAGGTGACCAATGATGGGCATGTAACTTGAGCTGAAAATTAACTGAGATTGTTTGTTACAATAGAGTCATTTAGCCTGAGCTGAATAATACAGGATGGATGGGGGCCGGGAGGAGGGAGAGCATAATAGATCAAATGGATGTGATGCTATAGAAAATAAGACTGTAGAATTTTCAGATATCGAGGTTGTAGAACAGATAACCCATTGCCATCGAGTCAATTCTGCCTCATAGCAACCCTATACGGTAGAGTAGAACTGCCCCATAGGGTTTCCAAGGAGTCCCTGGTGGCTTCAAACTGCCGGCCTTTTAGTTAGCAGCCGTAGCACTTAACCACTACACCACCAGGGCTTCCAGAACAGATAGATCTTTCAATTACTTGATGTGTGGTGTCATAAGTGAGTCCAAAATGACTTTGAAGGTGACTGTATTAAACGAGATGGGACAGGAAATCCCACTACTGCTTTAGCTCAGGACTACCCCTCAAATTCACTTTGGGACTGGAGGATGAACAAAGGTGAGAATTTAGACGTCGAAATTTGGACATATTTTGTTTAAGATGCGTCTGATATATTCAGACAGTTTTACCTGTGAGGCAGTGGAGTATATGGGCCTTGGGTTTGGGATGGGACCTGAGTAAGGTGAGGTAGCCCAGAGAGATTGTGTCCTATGAGAAGCAGGCTGAGGATGAAACTCTGGAGAAAATTTTTACGAGGCAGATAAAAGAAGGGGGAGTAAAATAAACTAAATAGGAGTAATTTGAGAGATACGAGAAAAACATGGAAAAAGGAATGTTTTATAAACCAAAGGAGAAAGGTATTTTAAGAAGTGAAGTCAAAGGCTGAAAAGAGGTAAATAAATGAGAATTTTGATAGATTACTGGCGTTTACAATTAAGAAATACATTAGAGGGGAGAATTCCTAAAGTGATAACGTGTCATCAAAATTATCCTACCAAATCTCTCAAATTACCGTTATATCTTCAGTACTTGGTCTCTGAAAATACAAAAGACACACGTTACTTTGTTTGGACAGTAGTATCTCTGCCTCTAAATTACAAGAGGCCAAAGCCTAGTTTGAAGAGGATTTGTAGTGTAGGGGTGAAAAGGTATTTCTTTCTCCCTCTTTGTCTCTTTCTCTTTTAATCTAAAAGATACAGTTAAACTATAATATGTTAAATTCATGTTTGCTGTAACTCCATTGTAATTCAATGACTTTTAAGAGATAGCTTTCAATAGTGCTGTGGGTGTGGAAACCTGGTGGTAATGAAGAGTAAATTGAGGGTAATGAAGTGAAGAAAGCAAGTGCAGAGAAATGAGGCAATAATGTGGGGGGTGGGGAGGGAGTCAAGGTTAAAGAGAGGTCATTTGAGGAAGAGGGGGTGAGCATATTTGTTGGCTGAAGAAAGAAAAAGTTGAGATTAAAGACACAGGTGAGAGAGGAGATAATTGATGGCAAAAGGTCCCATTGAGATAGGAAGGAACTGCACCAAGAATAAAGTTAAAGGAAATAACACTTTTAAAAGAACAGAAGAAATAGAATCTTTTCCTCTAACATCTAGGTGGATGGAAGAAGGGAAAAGTAAATCACTTTAAACATAAATAAATTTGATATTGTCTTTAAAAAACACTATGTGAGAATAATTTTTAAACTGCAAAGCACTAAACAAATATGAGTTACTGTTATTATTACTTTATTTATAGCATTTGTGAGGTATCAGGAATGTAGACAGGTGTTGGTAGGCAAGGTCAGAAATACAATGTCTCTTTGACAGTTACCTGCAGGAAGTGATGGTCAAATGAAAGAGAACTGAAATAAATTTCCCAGGTAAGAGAGTAGGGAGAAAAGTAGGGAGCCATGGACAGTGCGCTAAGGTTTATCCACTTGGTGGAAATTGGTATAGGACAATGATTCATGAAGGGAGCCAGTGGTTATGAGAAGCTGAGTCACAAAATCAGAGTGACTTTGATCAAAAGGGGAGGAAATCTAGTGACACAAGTTGAAGAGAAGTCAAAGGCAATGACTCTAATCCAGCACCTGACACGATAACCAGTTGGGGCAAAATAAGCCCATGCAATAAACATTACTGGATAAATGAGTGCAGGCCATGGTTATGCATGAAGGAGTTAGAGAACAGAAAGACATTTTAGGGGTCCAACCTTCAATCAAAATATCCCGATAACATCTCCAGTTTAAAGTATGATCAGGCAGAGGGAGAAGAAGCAAGTTACTCGAGAACTTGTGTCAGAACTTTGGCTTTGAAAAAAGAGTAGATGAGAATCATCCCAGAAAAGGTAACAGGGCCAAAATTTTATCCCAAGAGCGAAAATACGAGAGTCAGTACAGGAAAGGACTCAGAAGAGTAGGTGAATGTGAAGATCCTTGAAGCAAATAGCAATAAATAGAAGAGTTAAGCTCTAAAATTCAGAAATTGTTCTTGTGAACTTACAACATGCATTTCATGGACCTCTGTCTGAAGATATTGGTCGCTGGCTCAGTTTTATTTTTCCTTCTGACCTCACTATGGGTCACAGGTTGATGGCCTACAAAACAGGCTGCTGTCATGGTTTCTTGATTTCTACTGCTTGAATGGCTATCACTTCCAATCCTTTCAGCCAATCAGTCTCTACCATTCTGTTGAGATCATTCATCTCTATTTTATCTCCTCAGTCCTACTAAGTTGGAGCTTCAGCTCCTCCAGGATCTCCTGTTCTTTACCAACTCTTCTCCAAATCTCCTTAGGCCCTTCATGGCCCAACATTTTCCATCTTCTTTGCAAAATAACATTTTCTGAGAATCTACTATGTGCCACAACCTGGGCTAACCCTTTGGTATGAATTTTCTAGGCTTTTTCCCCCCATCAAAATTATGCAGTAAGAACTATCAAGCTCCTCTTTTTAGCTGAGATATTTGAAGTTACTTTCCCAGGGCCACAGAGCTTGTAAGTGGCAAGCCTGGAGGTAAACAGGGCAGTCAGAATCTGGAGGTCATGCTTCTGTTTGTTATGCTCTATGCCTTTTCCTTCCTTGCATGACCTGGATCTTCTGGTCAATCTTAACACCGTTGCTTACGCCAGCACCCTTAATTTATTTTCCTTTTGTACATCTGTACATACCAACCAATCCCTAATTCTGAAGCAACCTAGTTGACTATATTTATCATTCCTATTTCCGGGCTGCTAAGTGTTGTTGGAGAAAATTAAATAGCTGTGCTGATTTCTCTCATTACATTGTCATGATGTCCAATCTCAGCTGGGGCCTTCGCAAACACTGGCAATACTTTTGCTCCTCTCTCGACAGCTATTTCCCATTTCCCACAGCATCTGTTCCAAATCTGTGCAGTTTTCCTCAAGTCTATTTTAATTAAAAACATTCTGAACATGGCTTACCAGGCTCTCCAAAATTTGGCTCCTGCCCACCTCTTTGGTCCCCCCATAGGCCATTCTCCCACTTGCTTCTCTAGGATCCAGCCACACTGATACCTTTAAATCCCTTGTCTTGTCCCCTTTGAATATTCTGGTAATTGTATTTGGGAAGTCTTTCTTTTGCTTCTTTGTTTAGCTAGATACTCATCATTCAGTGTTATGTCATCTGATGAGTTTTCACTGACCTCCTAGGCTAGCTTAGATCTCTCTGTAAATTTTTTAATATTCTGCACATTTGTAATGATTTGTCACAAGTCAGCATTTCTCTTCAGGTGATTGTGTGCAGATAGGGACAATGTTGCTTCTTCAACTGATATACCCCCAGCACTTGGCACCTGAGAGATGCTCAACATGTACTTGTGTATTTGACTAGAATCAAAATTTTTGGCACTAATATGCTTATTTATTAATTTGTACCAATTAAACTGGAGATACCTGGGATACCTAGTTTATATACAGGGTCTGTGAAAGTATGTATAAAAGGTACATACAGTCTTAAATTTTTCATTTTGATAATGAGTTGAGACAGAAGAGTTTCTCAGATTAGATATAGGCATAGAAAGAACAGAGAAGATGGGTTCTACGGAAATACGGCTCTTTTGGTCTTGACTCAGAAGGAGCCAAGATGATTTGTATAATGGTTTTTTAGATGGCATCCTGTATTCAAAGACAGGCCAGGAAGTGTTTAAAAGTTGTGTCAGCTTTTGAGGTGACATTGCTGATAATTCAAATGTTGTGTATTCTAGACACAAATTGACCACCTGAGCTATGAAGGAATCAGAAACCTGGCCTGTGAAAGCATGGACTTTTTATTCTTATTGTATTCTCTAAGCTCGTTTCCATTGTCATCCTTTCCTATTTGATATCTCTATTTTCTATCTGGAATCTGGAGTTTACCCTTGTGCTACAAGCCCAGTAAAACAGTGTAATGGGACCCAAAAGTTGCTGAGCTTGGAAAAGATAAAGTTAAGTAAAAAGCTAAAATAAACAAAGGTAAACAGATGAAGAGGTAGCTGTCAGAGGCACAGCAGGTCAATTATATGTTCAGGGCAGAAATCAAAAAAATCTGATTCATTCATTAATTCATTTATTCAAAATGCAGAAAACAGGGAAGAGGTGCCAGTTTTGGAAGCACTGAGAAGAGATAATGGGAATAGTAGGCTGTACCATAAGAAGAATTTCATACCAAAACAAGCCAGAGAAAAATATAAACAATAACTGGCCCCTGAAAACAGGACTTTTTGGGGACACATTTTCTCACTTGTCTTTCAGATGCTAGCATCATGGTAAGGGGCCAGTGAGACCATTCCTCTACCCCTAGATGTAGCCACCAAGTAGATGTCTTTCTAGGATTGCTTTTCGGTAGTATCCCTTGAAACATGCAGGGCTCAGAATTCAAACAAAGCAACAAGTATTCTCAAACCTTCCTTGTTCACAGGGAGCTGTTTTATTGATCCAGTGACCACTGACATAACATCTTTTCCCGGATATGGATGAAACACTAGGCATACAACTGGATACTGGTTGACAGTATTTAGCAAACATTTTTACAATATTTTGGCCTGGTTTGGTGTAGTAAAGGCATATTATTCAGGGCTATCTTGGTTGCAATAGACAGAAATCAAACCCAAACTGACTTAAGCTGATAAAAATTGGGGGCTCTTTATTGTTTCACATAATTACAAAATCTAAAGGCAGATTGCCGAGTGCATAGGTATAGACCATTGCCATGGCAGGACGCAGGGACTCAAATGATGTCAACAGAATCTAGTCCATTTCAAAGTCTCTGCTCAGCATTCCATAGAGAGCCCGCCCCCTCCCCCATCATGTCTACCTTATGGTCAGCAGTCTCAGTGGAAAAAGTTATTTCTGTTATCAAGTTTCACAAAAGCATTGGACTTGACTCCCAATGATCTTAATTGGCTTTTATGCTGAACATGGCCAGAGTTATGAAATGTGCTGAGTGGCTCAGTCCTAGGTCACATCCCTACCTTTGCAATTTAAGATCAGCCACTCTCATCTATACCAAGTGGACTAAGAATAGGAAGAGGAGATTTCCCAAAGAAAAATAGTATATTATTATAAAAGAAGAATGGAGTGATTCTAAGTAGGCAACAATTAAAGATATCCAGTATAAAATTGTTGCTAGGCCAGGAATTTGTGATAATACTCTAGTCAGAGATGAAAGAGGCCAGGATGTTTCTCTGTATTAGGATGTGTTTTGTTGTTGTCACTCTTATCATAAGGTCCAAACCTTACTCAAAGGGGAAACTGGTTGGCTTATATAACCCAAAACATAGGTTAGAAGACACTCAAAATACACAGTGGCCACAACGATGGACTTGAGTATATCAACAATCGTGAAAATGTTGTAGTACCGGGCAGTGTTTTGTCCTGTTGTACATGGAGTCACTATGAGTCACAGCCAACTCAATGGCAACTACAAACAATATATAGTAACAGTAATTTAAGGAACACTTGTATTATGGAGTCTTCATTGACCTTTGTATTCCCTTTCTGTCTCATCAGAACAGTGAGCTCATTGGTGATGTCACTTTTTTGAGAAGAAGTCATTTCTCAGATCTGACTCTTGATTTGAGTTGAAACAAAGATGAGATCTTCTCCTCCATTCAATGGACAACTAAGAATGGGAAAGCACAGACCAGAGGCACATTGCCGCCAAGCTTAGGGATTAGAGCCTAGAGCTGGACAGAACCTGGTGAGCGCTGACTATGACTATAGTAGAGTCAGAAATCTCTACTTCAAGAACCTATTGATACTTCTTTTTTCTTTTATCCTTATTCCTCTTTTTTTTTTTTTTCTTTCATGGTATCTTAAAATTATTTTTAAGATTCCAGCCTTTTTCAGCTGTGCTAAGAAGAACCACGAGAAAAGGTTTAGTCTACGATTGGGGCAGAGTTTTTTTGAAGAGAAGTGAAGGATTTACCACTGGAAGCTGGCACTGGTGGCTATAGTAATTTATTCAACATAAATCGTCTAGGAAATAGATTAAGGCCCCTAGATCCAGCTACTCCTTGCTACTTAGAGATCTTTTTTCAGTGTTAAACCTTGGAGCTTTTGAGTGGGTTTAAATAAGAAAATATTTAGCAAAGCATTAGTCAGATTACTGTGAACTTCGGTGGGGGCAAAGCCAAAAAATCGTATCCAACAAGTATTGAGTAACAATTATGAATCAGGCATCATGGAATTTTACATATATCAACTCATTTAATACTTCCAAAAAGATTGTGAAATAGCTATCATTATTTTCACTTTACAAGTGAGAAAACTGAAACTCAGAGAAGGTGAGGAATTTATTAAGGATCACACAACTGGCACACAGCAGAATGAGTGTGGGCTGGTGACTACAAGTCTAGTGCTCTCTTTCTTTCTACCATAAGTCCTTGCCAAAAAGCTACACTTGCTTGCCCAATTATTTCTTTTGTTGGCCAGCTTTCTCGGGCCCCAGGTAATTTCCCAGTAGGAAAAAAAAATAAAGCAGCTTTGTAAAAAACCTGGAAATGAGCCTTTCCTGTGACCTCAAGAGACAATGTGATCTTACACTGTTTATCTCAAAGAAGAGAGTCAAAATGGTTGCAAGAAGAACAAAAGATTAGAATTTTTATATTTCCTTACCTGAATGATATATATATACATTTTTTTTTTAAGTGATGCTCCTAATCATTAGATTATAGTGAGATCAGAAAAAAAATTATCTAGTAAGTCTCTAATGTCACGCTGGAAAGCATAATAGGAAACATATGTGTGAAAGTATCCATTTTCACGAAACAAATATTTGTTGAGGGGACGAATTTAAAGCTTTCTGTTTGTAGAGCTTCAGACTGAGAGAACTATTACAAAAAAATGAACATAACGATACATCATGATTAATTATGACATATTGGCACCACTCTCAAATTAATCCAGACATTTAGACTTTCAAAGCAGGTCACTATTTTTTGGACTATGGCAGCAATTAATAAATCAATCTTATCACACAGGGTGATTGATTAGCACTTTTTGCAAAATGTATAGCAAATGGCTATGCTAATCAAGGGAAATAAAACCATTCATAGATCTTCTTTTAATTTGAATTTTCTTCAATTATAAACAGATTTTTTTCTTCCAGGCATATTTAAGTGCATTTCATACTCTATGGATAGCAAAATGTTTAAGACTGGCAAAATATCCACAGTCTGTAACCTCTAGTGGGAAAGGCTTTGATTACAGTAAAATTACACAAAAATGTGTCATTAAAAGGCATTGGACAGACATAAAATCTAACCTTTGGAGCTGAGGAATACTTAATATTCTCTTCATGGTCATGGAAGGGGAAATTCTTTGCTATGAAATAGCTATTTTCCTGTTAAGCAGGCTATTTCATCAATGATTTATTCCTGAGATGTAATAGGTCGTTTAAAATGGTGGTTTAAAAGTTGGGCCTTTTTGTTTAATTTTCTCACAGGCGGTTGGTAATTATCATGGTCCTGCAGTTTCTCTGGAATGCCGTGGAGGGTCAAATGCCAATGGAACCCTGCTTTATAGGGTAATTAAGACAGTCGACATGGTTATTAAATACATCATGCTAAACCAAGCTGGAATGCTGTGAAATAAAATCCAAAATCATAAATAAAACTTGGGTATTCTTGCAAAGGGGTGTGTGTGAAAAGGAGACGCTTTAGGCTCTCAGAATTACAATAAATAGCTCTTGCCCACTCAGACTTAGTAAAATCTGGCTACTGAAAACCTCTAGATTTGTCTCTCGGAGAGTGAAACCAAAATAAACGCTACAACTCCACATGCAATGAAAGTTGCAGCGCCCACTGTTCCATGTCGTTCAAAACAATGCAGAAATACTTTCTGATGAATCATTTCTTCTGTATCTCTTACTGCTAAGATCAAAAGCCGGAGAATGTATACTACATTAAGATAGCCAATATAAATTTGATGTGACTAGCAAACGAATATGAGGGACTTTTTAGAAAACGTTATCAAGATTCTTCCCCTTTGTCAGGTCTTTCCAACGACTGCTCTTTGCTGTGGGTTCTCACAACCTTTCAGCATCCTTCTGTAACGCGCCTAAGACCACAATATAATGACTACTTCAAAGGTGGCAGTCACAGGCAACATAAGGGTTTGTTGATGTTGATAATTCTAAACAGTGGTGATAGGTAAATATTGTCATTAGTAGAGATATAAGCCTCCAAAATCTGTATCTGTCTTGTGGTTATAAGCTTTCAAACACAAGAGCTGAAAGCTTCAGTAATTTAATTTCTTTCTAGAAAATGTGATGAGTATACCAAAATGCTGGCAAAAGGGCTGGACAAAATGAGAACAGAATAAAATAGAATCTTTCCAACCTATGATAGGCTGCCTACAAGAGATTTGAAAGTATTCACCCCTTGCATATTGCCTGAAAGTCTTTTTTGCTATATACATGTTTACAGGCAAATTCATTGGTTTACTGGCCAAAGGAAAAGAACTAGTCTTAAATAGGGGGAAATAAATATTTCCAATTCTAGCTGTAAAACTAGAAGCCAAAATGTGTAGTTGACAGGCACAGAGCCAGCTGACTTCAGATCACTAGCCTTTCCTTAAAATCAGTCTTCCTATTTCCACATGGAACACATTTTAAGTTAACAATGTGTAGTTTGGCAAAGGAATTGTTTTTCTTTGGCATGAAACGGTTGTCTCGTTTTTTAAAAAAGTATTTTCTGCCTGCTTCTCTATACAATGTATGTCGACATTCTTTTGAACTTTAAAAACTGTTGTCACATCAGGAAAGTTTTAGACGATCACATTTTTGATTGTTGTCTAAATCTGAAAATACATATTTAACATCTTCATATGCTTGTGCTTATGCATCGCAGAATCACAAACACGTACTTAAATATACCTTGAAATGCGTACCGAATGGTGACTTCATTACATCATATACTTTGGGGATGCAGGCCTCTTAAAAAAGTCATTGAAATTTTCTCTGATGAGCATTTTTACAGGGCCTATTGACAATGTACAATCTGAAAACGAACCTGGCCGTTTCCTGCTCTTCTCTCTGTCAGAGCCTTAAAATTTGAGTCATGCTATCCACGATGTATTTATAGCCCTGAAAACAGTAGAGTGGAATGCTACTCATTCAAACATTTGCAGTCTATTCCCCCACTTCTGGCTACTGCCACAGAAAACTTGGAAAAGCAGAAATGCAAATTTTCAGACACTTGTGCCCCATGAAGTGGGACAGATCGCTGCACCAGCTACTGTTGTGAGACCAGATAGAGCCACTGCTGCTGACACATAAAGAAGGCCATTAAGGAGAACTTGTTTATTTCTGCTTCTGCAGAAATCATAAACACCAACCCTGAGCCTGACAGCCCGAGATGTGCTGCAGTAAATTCTAGTACTTTGCCAGCCATTCTAAGCTGCCCACTAAAAGTTACGTAGCTAAATCCCATATACATTTCATGCAATAATCCTACTCAGAAGATGGTATCATATTCACGTACAGCAGGGTGTGCAAATGCCTATAAATCACATGCAGAACCTGAAATATCTGTTAAAAAAAAAAAAAAAATCTGTGCAAATTTAACCATGACCCTTTGCCAGACAATAGGCCTTCATATGCTTTGCAGCTTAGCAGACACCCAGGAATTTTGTTTGGAAGTGATAGCTACTGTCTATGTAATATTTAGGACCTATTCATGAAGCGTCTGGCAGAAAATAAAAGGGTTTTCTCCACTAACATATGCTAAAGAAGCATGTGGTCCTGTGGCGACTCCTCCTCTTCTGATTTTTTGCAAATAGCACAACATAAGAGACGGTTGTTTCTGGCTGCCCTGCTGCCTGTCATGGCTGTCAAGCGAAATCCCATGAATTATTGCTCCCCCAGATGTGAAAAAAAAAAAAAAAAAAAAAAAAAAAAAAATTTTTTTTTTTTTTTCAGATGTAGGAGATTTTCAGGCTGCCTTACACTGGCTGTGGTTTGTGGTGCTGGAGAGGAGAGAAACGAGATTAAACTTCATCTCAGCAGTGCAATCTGAAAAGATCACACGGAGGACTAATAATCAGGGCTTTTTCATTCCAGAGCCAGACTCGAGAGCTGTGTGTTTTTGTTTCAAGGTGATGTCACATTAAGCTTGTTGGAAGACAGTGATTAAGGTCAAACAATATTTGAGGAAGATCAAAAAGAAAAAAAAAGAAAAGAAAGAAAAAGAAAGTGCTCGGCCCTCTTTCTCTCCTTCCTTATTGCATTTGCTTAAAGGGGAAGCACGAATCATTTTCACTGACCGGGAAGAAGGCAAAGTGGATTTTGTCCTGTAATTCAAAGTTGTCAGCATTTCTTAACAGAAGGTTAATGTGAGAAAAATTAGAAATGTTCCCATAAAATTACAGCTCTACATTCATCGTCATTTATAAGATACATTCATCACCATCAAAAAAAAAAGAAAGAAAATCAAGTGTCGCTTTTTGTTATCTCTAAAGGTCAGTTTTGAAGTCTTGATTTTTTTGTGTGACTCAATGACCATTTCATACAGAGTCAGGAAATATTCATTAAAAAAACCAAGGGATGATACGCAAGTTTTATTCTTTTTCCTTAAAAAGACATTTTAGTTCCGTTTTCCCCTTTAAAAAATGTGTTCCTATAACTTCATATAAGTAGTAAATATCAGCAGATTCAATAGCCCTGGTTACCAACATTGAACTAAAGGTTTTCATAACTGTTTCCAGAATAATTCAGAAAATAAATCACGCCCTCTTCCATTAAACACAGTTTGAGTCCTCAGGGAGAAAACTTATAACTCATTACATTTCTATTCCCTTTGATCGAATACCATATACAGCACCTGGATATTATAATTTTAAATAACAGTTGTGACACAAACTAGGATAATGCTTAAAAGCCTAAGAATCCTAATATGGTTGTGATTAGTTCTTATCATTTAGGGCACAAAGAAATGGTGAGTGGTTTTGTGGCATTTTGCAAGCGCTCCACTAGCAAAATATTAATTATAGATAAAGAAAACATGTTTTTAAAGAAACACCTGGAAATAATCAACAAATATATATGCCTTAGATCAGAACATAATTGCCTCAATTCAACCTGTATAACTTTTTTTTTTTTCTTTTCTTTTAAGGTATAGTCTGTTTAAGTAATAGGGTAGCCTACCAGATGTAAAACCTCCCAGGCCAGCTTTTCTTTCCATTTCAGCTAAGGCATCTCACAAAGGTTCTCTAATATGAGGGATCCCAGTGAAACAGTGATGAAAACCACAGGTACAAGTGGCTTTCATGAAAGCATTTATTGCTTTTCATGCATTGCATTATAGCAGAGTGGGAAAAAAAAAAGTCCTTCGTTGAAAATGCATTAATTATTTGACACTGGTTTGCCTCAAAGTCATTTTTACTGTGGGATGCAAGTGAAAGATCACAGCTGAAAAAAAGATCATCATACTTGAGGTAGGCTCACAGAGTCTTTTCTTATGTTCCGTGTGAAGTTGTCTTGAACCGAAACCTGTGCTCCTTAAGGATTAAGGGCTTGAAAAGCAAAGACTGAAGCTGCTGTAATTTAAACCCAGAGATTCCCTAGCACAAAGGTGCAAAATGGACTAAGCCAATCTGACTCTTTCCTTGTTCAGTAAAGAAATGATTTTCCTTTAGAAAGTTTTACATTATTAACATTTCAAAGGTGTTACCATCTTTAAAGCAAGTGGTCCTCTCTTGGCTTTTTACATGCATTGAGTGCCTGCAGGCCACTGAAATAGTGCACATGGTTTTAAATGGCAAGTTATTACACCTCTAAAAAATCCTATGTATGTAGGAAATATGAAGGAATTTTAAAGAAAAATTCATCTGTGGTCATCAGTGACCTGAATTTTTTTGTTAAACTGGAATTTTATTTCATGACATAGGATTGTAGAATTTGGGGTTATGTATTTGCTTTTAGTTTAGTCTCTAGAAAAGTACTTCACGTGCAAGTCAATGAATTACCCAAATCAATGAAATTACAGAGTATTATTTTTGTTCAAATAGCAGAATATTTTTTGAGCAAAAGGAAAGCCATTTAATTACAGGTATCTCTTTTCTTACATGTGAAGTAAGTGAAAATGAAAGCTCCTGGAGTGCTTTGTGCACTAGTTTAGTCAAGCTTTCATTCAGCTGTTACATACTAAGCACCTACTATGTGTCCTGCACCTAGACTTTCCAGATTCAATGGTAGAAACTTAGACATAATCTTGTCTTCTTGTCTAGTCATATACATTAGATTAATAAATGAATAGCTATCTAAGCTAAAATTGTCATGAGTGCTGGAAGGAGGATGCAGAGAAAAAGATTACAAAATTCCTTGGGATACCATGGAATATGGAATTCACATGAAAATTATTTTTTATGTTATTGTGGCTTTATACCTCTGACATAATTGAAAATGCAGCGATTTACCCCAAGTAAAATTATTGAAAGCATTATCTCTACAGCTTCTAAAAACAAACAAAAAAATTAACTATAAACCAAAGATTGGGGAAGGCTAAAAATTTTGCTTACTGGAATCAGAATTCTGGACTTCTTGTTTAGCTTCTTGTCTTGGGCAGGGAAAACACTATAAGAAGGCAATGTTTCTAGAGTAAGCTATTTCTGAACACCTCTTATGGAATATAGCTAACACCCCCAGACAATCCATGTGGACAAAATGACAAAAAAACAAATAAACCCGTTTCTGTTGAGTTGATTCTGACTCAGCAACCCTATAGGACAGAGTAGAACTGCCCCGTAGGGCTTCCAAGGCTGTAAATCTTTAAGGAAGCAGACTGCCACATCTTTCTCCCACGGAGCGGCTAGCGGGTTTGAAGCACCAACCTTTCAGTTAGCACTTAACCAACTGTGCCACCAGGGGTCCTGGAAAAAAATGACGGCATCTTAAAAACAAAAACGAAGATTTTTAATCACAAAGCCTGAATTTTAGTTTTTGGCTTTTCCTCACTCCCATATTCCACTCCGATTCTTCTTTTCAGATTTTCTGTCTATATTTCTAATCCAATCATTGAAGAAAATTATGGCATGATTTCCTTACCTCCAATTTGGTAATGGTTTAGATGTTTCATACCTTGAGCTCTTCGGTCTTTTATTTTCTGGGTTTTACTTCTGTTCTTCAGAGTGTTATTCCTGTTCAGCTAATATTTTTACCATTCACATTTTATGTCTTCACTAAGGTATGATCGAGTAATGGTTTCATCTGATAAATTTTGCCAAATCTGATAATATAATTTATCTAATCACCCATGTACACAGATCAAACTCGTCTTGCTCTCTTCTCCTCTAAATCACTGAACAAAATTCCCCTCAAATCCTCTGCCCCATCTTTGAGTTTTCGCTCTCCAGCCACTCTGTCTGCTATTGAATTTGAATTCTTCAACTGAGACCACCTTCACTAAACTTTTAAATCAAATTACTCAAAACATAAAATTTTTCAAATAATCTCTCTTTAATGCCTAAAAACTCAAAACCAAACCCACTGTGGTTGAATCGATTCTGACTCATAGTGACTCTGTAGGACAGAGTAGACCTGCCCCATTAGGCTTCCAAGAAGTGGTTGATGGATTTGAACTGCCAGTCTTTTGGTTAGCAGCCAAGCAATTGACCTAACGATTTTCAGATTTACACACTGAACACTGTACTTAGTTGTTCCAAACACAAATGAATGTGTGGCTGAAAAGAAAGTTGTAATGAGGTAGCATTCATGGAACAGTGTTTGTTGTAGAGTTTACTTTTCCTGGTTAAAAAATAATAATAAATTTGTTTATTGTGTAACACTTTAAAAAAACAAAGAAAAGTATAAAGAAGTAATGAAAACAGCCTGTAATCCAACCAACCAGATTAGTTCGGTGGTTTTTACCACTTTAATCTTCAGTTTCATATGTAAAAATACACCCTCGGCATAAAACACTATTTCTTTTTCTTTTGTTTGATTTTAAAATAAATTGATGTATAACTGCATATTACAAAGTTCTTAGATAGTATTCAAATGAAAAGTCTAATTAAATTTTATTAAGTTAAATGACAACAGTCATTTTCTTCTCTCTGAGGGAGAAAAATAAAGATCCCAAACCACCGTATCACCTTCCATTAAAATAAAGGTTTCTTCTCAAGTTAAACATGATGCCCTTTGTTGTTGGGGTTTTACGTTATTTGAATATTTTTATACGAATTATTCAATCCCTCTATCGTTTCTGTGTAGTTGAAACCTTTCATAGAACTTTTTCAACCTAGATAGCCTCCCTTGACATGCAATAATACCTCATTCAGCCATTACCCATTCATTCATTATAAAATAGTTACTGAGCACCTACTGTGCATTGCTGACATCAGTCTAGGTATTTGAAAATCAAAAATGCAGAGAACAGCCACCATGCCCTCAAGAAGCTGATACGATCCTTTGATTAATTGCAATGACTTATAGGTAAAGGGAATTTATTTTGCTGCTAAGTAAGTAAAATCTAAATAAGAAAATGAAGAATTTGTCACAATTTCATATTGCCTATTCCAAAACAAAATGCAGAGATTAGTATAGTACTCAATATATTAGAAAATCTGGTCCATACTTTCCATGACCATGACAGTAAATTGGCTCGACCGCGTTAGATTACATTGCATGCTACTACACTACACACAACTGCTACTACCTGCTACCTTCTATTTCACTTTTTTCCTGTAAAGTAATAGAAGAAAAATATTTTAAGACTTGAATTTGAAGATGTACAAGTCAAAGCCCTAAGTATAAAACCTCAAATTTGCTTGTGACTGTAGGAGTAGTGGGCAGCTTCCAAATGGATTTATGGATTTCTATCTATAGACGTTACTTTGGCCAACACTTCCCATTTATAACCTTAAAGTCCTGTCTTGAAGGTTCAGACACCCTCTTCAGGAGCAGAAGTAATTCCATTTCTATACTCCATGTGCCTCTTGAGGCCAGACCTGCCAGTAACGCTTAATTGGCTTGGAAGATAGTAGAGAGTACCAGTTTATCATACAGGCAACTGACACAAAACTTTTTCACTTATCTGAGGTTGGACTGTGTCTGGGTTCAGAGATGAAAGGTCAGTTCTTTATCCACTAAGTCCCCTAGACATTCCAAAATCCCCAGTACATTACAAATTTGAACAGTTTAAGCTCTCTTAAATAAATAATCTTTTCTCTGGGTAAAGTATACAGTGTATATAGATAGATACAGTGGAGAAGAAACATGTGAAAGGTCACAGCCTTGACCTTTTAACATCAATAGTTTTATTTATAGTCAGGGGCTTAGTCTATAGGGCTTAATATAAAAGCAAGAAGAAAGACAGAGGTATCTGGTTAGCTTTATAATATCTATCTGATTATGTAAAATTGGTCTTTTTACTCTTGAGCTGAGAATAAAAATTATAAATAATTAAAGTGACAGCTATTCTAAAGTAAAAAATAACATTTCCTAATCGTTTTTAATGGAACACATTCCATTTCTCTCTTGATATGGCATAAAATAATCTACCAGATTTTCTAGTGATAGATTTATTTCTTAACATATGTGATTCATTTTTAAAAGACAAAATAACAGTATTTTATTTTTATTACTCTGTGCCTTCCTGTCACCTATTTGGTATCTTGCTGTATTTAAAATTATACATGGGAGAGCTGTAGCTTACAGCAGTCAAAATCCTACTTCATGGATTTTTAGTAGTATAGGTAATTTAGCAAATAAACATACAGATGCAATATTTTGCAGTTTTCAAAATAATTTTAAGAGTGCATGAGGGCACATTGGAAGAAATACAAAGAGGCCGGAATGAGCAGTGTGGGATGGCAAGGTGTGAAACAAGGCTGGAGAGTAGGCCATGAAGGGTTTTGTTTGACAAGCTGAAGAGGCTGGCTCTTAACCTAAAGACAACTGGGAGCCTGGTAGAAGTTTTACCCAGGAGAGCAACCTGATCATAGTTCCAGACTCTATTTTGGGAGAATAACTGGCAACCATTTTCAACTGTGCTTTCATTACCTTCACAGAAGGCTGCCACACCCTGTTCTTTCAACCCTAGTGATTGAGAAGACAATCAGGGCCTCAGAAACTGTTGTCCTCTCTTTTCAAGAGAAGGTCCCTGAGTGATTTGCACTCACTACTAACCTAAAGGTTGGTGGTTCAAGTCTACCTAAAGGCCCTGCAGAAGAAAGCCCTGGCAATCTTCTGTAAAGATTACAGCCAAGAAAACCCTATGGAGCAGTTCTATTCTGTAACACATGAGTTGCCATGAATCCGGCTCCATGGCAACAGGTTTGGTGTTTTTGATTTGTCACCTCAGGAGGCTAACTTGCCTTTCTGAGGACCCTTAGCTGAGAAGTGTCATGTTACTGGCGCATTTCAGTTTTCTTGAAATGTTAATTTAATTGTAACCTTTTCTTTTGAACGAGAACTTCCAGGGACAGTATCTTAACCCAGAGAAGTAGCTAAATTGGTCAGAATTTCCAGGGCTTTACCTATGTTTAGGGTGGTAAGAAAATTCCGTTCTAAGTTGAGTGTAATATTTGGTATTTTCATCTCCTAGCTTCCTACTGTATTCAGAACCAATCCTTCTGTTGTGATATAGAAATTGCTCTGGGGATCATGGCTACACATTAGAATTAGGACACAAGGGCTGCTGTATTTTCTAGCTAAAAGATTATCTGTTTAGTAATGAAATTTAAAAGAAAATAAACTTAAGTAAACAATATTGAGTATCTTACAGTGGGTAGAAGTTCAGATTCGGAAGCCCAGCACACTTGCATTTGAATCCCTAGCCCAGGGTCCACTTAATTTTTGGCTTTGGCCAGTAGCTGAAGCTCTCTAAGCTTCATTTCCTTAAAACGAGGATATGCCTAACATGAGGTGTAACAATTGTGACTACAATGAGTTAACGAATGTAAATTACAAGGCTGCCAATAGTAAGAATTCATTTTATTTTAATTATTATTAGTATCATTGAATTTAATGCTATAAATACAATGAAGAATAAAAAAAGCAAGGTTATTGACAATATTTAGGGAATCAAATAGAGCAAACTATTCAGTTATTCCTTTTGATGTAAATTTTATATGTATCTAATATTTACCAATCAACTGATTGAGAGAAAACTCTAAAACATACGTAGGCCAAGGCAATATAAAATATCGCCAGTGAAATTCATTTACTTCAATTCTAAGCTCCTTGTGGTCTCTGATAATTGACTATTTTAGCCTCCATTATGAATGAAAAAGAAGGAAAAAATGTGCTCACATTCTCCACTATACCAGATTTTTATCCGATTGTATTAAAGAATCACTCTGGTGTCAAAATAGTCAGAAATGCTATAGTTACCAATCTACCCCTGACCCCCGCTCATGCCCTATCACAGAAGACCTGGAAAGCCAGCCTCGGAGAGTTACTCTTCTCTCTGTCCTGCTCTGGGCCATGCTCAGGACCAGAATGCTCCAGGCATGTGTTGATACTTCAGCGTCAACACAGCCCGAGCATGTTCACCAGGAAGAATAACCCCGGCTCTGACTTTTCTCTGGTTTTTCTCCCCCCATTGCTTCCCATTTTCATTAGTCAGTTTAATTATTGAATGCCTACTATGTTCCAAGCTCTGCACTAGGCACTGTGCATGCAAAGATGGACAAAATAAACCATAATAAGCCTTGCCCCTGCTATGGGCAAGTATAGAGCCTGAATAAGGGAGATAAACAAATGAACCAATAAATGCATCATCTTCAGTGAACTGTCATCCTTCTAAATGGCAGAGAACCAGATGACTCCTCGAGTGTATGGATTTAGATGTTATACTCAGAAAAGGAAGAAGGTGTTTTAGGGACCGAAGGAAATCTCGGCGAAAACATCCTGGGTGCTGCTAATGTTATGTTTCTTGGTCTAGTGTAGGTTTCACAACTGTTTCCTTTGTGAACAAGTGATTGTGCTGCTCACTTACGATATATGCACTTTTCTCATGGATTTTATACTTCAATTAAAAATGTTTTTAAAAAATTTTAAATGCTTAATACGGCAAATGTTTGTAATACACGTTTTACTATATGTTTAAAGTGTTATAAAATATATTTTTTCCTTTGCACAGAAAACAAATTTTTTTTTAATTCAGAGCCATAAAAACAACTTTATTTTTCTAAACAAAGTACTATGCTGGATCTTGAGTTATGCTTCTGTTTGTGACAATTCCATTCTGTTCAAAGCCTCTAAGGCTATCCCCACATATTTAAGCAAGATTACATTCCCGCAGTCAGCCTACGGAGCTCTTCCCTCCAGGACAGTCAGCACACCAGTTGCTCTAAAATTTCCATTTGGATCCCTCTGTCTTCTTTTTTTTCGCACCTACCCACAGCTTATTTAATGATACCTTGGGCAAGCAATTGCATTCCCCGTATCCTCTTGGTGTTAGGCTATATGAACATTCTCCATTTTTTTTCATAAAAATGCCATTTGTGGGTATGATCTATTTCTCTAAAATGCTCAGTTTCTAATGCTGAATATAAAATGTACTTGACTCAAGGAAAAAAAGTAGCACCAAGCAAAGCAAATCCTTAAAATTGTTTTAAAATTAATTCCATAGACATCATATAATTTACCCCAATAAATATACTCTCAAACAACACAAAGCAAATAAAGTGATAAATTTACTCCTCTCTGCAGCATTTAATCCTGTTGAACAGATACCTCCCGGAATTTTCTTTAGGCTTCATGACACAAGATCCATCTCATTCCATACTCCTGAGCCCACATTCTAGGATCCTCTTTCTTTACCCTTGAAAACAAATAAGATTCTATAACATGCACCAAACTCCTGAAAACAGTTTTCCTCTCCTGGGGTTTGACCTCAGACCTCTCTCTCACCTCCCTCTGCATGCTCCCTCTCAGTATAACTTGCACTGCCTCAGTTTAGCACTACAGCCCCTAGCTTTAGTTTAGCAACCACCAGACATCTCAACCTACAGATTCCAATTATTTCAAACCTGACATGTCCAAAGCTCTAACTGCATTCTCTTGAAATCTGCTTCTTTCTACCTCCACTCCCCCTCACCTTGCCCTTTACCAGCACTCTGGGTCTTCTGCATTAGTTAATCATATTTTCTCTCTTGAATAACTTTTCACTCTCTTCTCCACTATGCCTTCGCTGTGTAACTCTCTCCCCACTGGTATGTCTGACTCCACTCCTGGCACTTTCTAACCCTATACCCTGCGTTCATAGTCACCTAAAAGTGAATACTACGATGTGCTTAACACTATTCCTTCATTCTTCCTTTCTTTGTTTCACTAGTTTATTCAACAAACATTTGTTGGGAGACTACCCCATGCTAAAACCAAAAAACAAACCCATTGCTGTGACTCATGGTGACCCCATGTGTTGCAAAGTAAAAGTTCACTCCACAGGATTTTAAAGACTGTGATCTTTCAGAAGCAGATTGCTAGGCCTTTCTTCTGAGGCACCTCTGGCTGCGTTTGAACCATCAACCTTTCGGCTACGCTTTGCATATTCGGAGATGATCAAGACACAGTCTTTCCTCTAAAGAAACACTGTCTCAAGGGGGGAAGACTTACAAGAATGTTTTTCTAAAGTATATATTCTTCAGCAGACAGTTCAAACACTCTTGTGTGTCATATAAATGTTCTTCATAATCTTGCCCCTACGAAGCTCTCCTGCCTCATTCACTATATTTCCCTAGTGTGTGTCCTTCAGACACTGAGAACTACATGTGGATCTCCAATGAGCCTTGCCCTTATGCCTCTCTGCCTTTATTCCCTCTGCCTGAAATGTCCTTCCCAACCTTGTTAGTCCAGTAAACTGATTCTGGAACTCCTTTCTGGCCTCCTCAGTTAACATCTGCCCTCTGTACTCAGTAACATCCCGTATAAATTTAGCATTTGTCACATTATTTACTAATTACTTATTTTCACTTCTGTCTTTTCTATTAGGGAGCCAAGCAGTAGTCAAGAAATCAAACAACATATTGTATTGGGCCAATCTGCTGCAAAGGACCTGTTTAAAGTTTGAAAAAGCAAAGATGTTGCTTTGATGACTAAGGTATGCCTGACCCAAGCCAAGGTCTTTTCAGTCATCTCACATGTGTGCAAAAGTTGGATAATTAAAAAGGAAGAGAAGAATAACTGATGCAATCAAATTGTGAGACTTTAATTTGCTTACTTTGGACACTAGTTAGGAAAGATCAATTGCTAGCAAACGACTTTATGTTTGGTGAAGTAGAGGGTCAGTGAAACAAAGGAAACCCTCAGTGAGATAGATTGACACAATAGTCACAACAAAGAAGTCAAACATACCAATGATCATGAAGATGGTGCATGATCCGACTTACAACGATGTACAACGATGCTATGTACAACAGAAGGAAACATTGCCCAGTCCTGAGCCATCTTCACAATCCTTGCTATGTTTGAACCCACTATTGCAGCCACTGTGTCAATCCATCTTGTTGAGGGTCTTTCTCTTATTCGCTGACCCTCTACTTTACCAAGCATGATGTCCTTCTCCAGGGACTGGTCCCTCCTGATAACATATCCAAAGTACGTGAAATGAAGTTACACCATTCTTGCTTCTAAGGAGCATTCTGGTTGTACTTCTTCAGATTTTGACTCATAGCGACCCCATGTGACAGAGAAAAACTGCCTGCCCCATACGGTTTTCTAGGCTTTAAACTTTATGGGAGCAGATTGTCAGGTCTTTCTCCCACAGAGCCAATTGGTGGGTTTAAACTGCCAACCTTTGGGTTAACAGCTGAGCACTTAACTGTAGTACCATCAGGACTCCTTTTGATCCATCATAGGTACCCAGAGTAGGTATTTAGCTATTATTTCTGTTTGAAAAGTACAAATGGCATCAATGTTCCCTTTACATTTTATTGCTGTGTTCAGATGATAAACAACACACAGAAGGGGAAAGGAAGTAACATTTTAAGAAATTGCTCTGTATTTGTCAGTGTACTGAACACTTTGGGTAAGTTATCTCACTGATCCTCCCAGCAACTTGGATGGAATAATGTTTATTATTGGCAATTTACAAATTAGGAAACTGAGAACTCAAACAGCATAAGTGGAACAGAGCTCTAGTTGCAAGACCAATGTTCTGTGCACTGCATCTCACTGCCATAAGCACAAGATGAACCAACAGGAACCAAGTCTACTGCTTTTGAGCCAATTTACTCAAAGACTTGAAGTCTTTATCCATTCCCCCTTTACTCCACACTCTGTCACGAGACTTTCTTGTTTTGATATTTTATTGTGTTTTAGGGGAAAGTTTACATAGCAAACTAGGTTTCTCATTCAACAAGTTGTATGTATACAAAGTGTTCCATGACATTGGTTGCAATTCCCATGCTGTGTCAACACTCTACCTGCTTCCACCCTGAGTTCCCCCTTTCCTTTCATTTGGGTTTCCTACCCTTTCCTGCATTTCTTTACTTTAGGGAAAATATTTAACTTTTGGATTTTATATAATTGTTTGTTCTACAGAGCAAGTTCTTTTGGGGTGTTATTGTTTATTTTATAGGCCTGTCTATTGCTTCTCTGGAAGGTGGCTTCCAGAAATGGTTGCAGTTCCAAGTCAGAGTGGTGTCTTATGACCATAGTCTTGGAGGTGCCTCCAGCCTCTATCAGGCCAGTAAGTATGGCCTTTCATTGCTATTAATTTGATTTTCTGTTCTGTATTTTTCTCCCAGTCTGTCCAGGACCCTCTATTATGATCCCAGTCAGATTGGTTGGTTATCACTGGAGTTTCTTAATCATCCAAAATTGAAAATAACTGTTGGAAGCACAAATAATAGATCTATGTCATGTGATACCCATTCAAAAGAAGCATTTCTAAGGGACAAAGACAGACACTCTGGACCCCGAATTTGCAAATATCCAGCTTTTCAAGATTGTTAATGGATTTAGGAGTGGATACTGGGTGGGAGTCTCATAAAGACCCTATAGGACAGAGTAGAACTGTCCCATAGGGTTTCCAAGATTGTGAATCTCTACAGAAGCAGACTGCCACATCTCTCTCCCTCAGAGAGGCTGGTGGGTTCAAACTGCTGACCTTTTGGTTAGCAGCCAAGTGCTTTAACCACCGTGCCATTAAGGTTATTATGTATTGAAATTGACTCAAAGGCAATAATTGGTTTCTTTGTTTTTTTTTTTTTTTACTGGGTGGGAGGGGCTGGGCAGGAGGGAGCTAGGATAATGGGCTAGAAGATCTCTAGAGTGATTTTGTTGGATAAAGCAGTGAATCACCCAGGAATCTGGTGATCCAGAGAGAGGTTTGGAGGAATGATTTTGTCAAAAGGATTCCTGAATGTACCAGTAGTTATAAATCCTGTGACCGCAATGGAAGAGGCAAGAGATTCATACAAAAAAACAAGAGATTCATATTCATTCTGAATACCAGTTCTTCCTCCCTAACACCACCTGAACTCTTTGGAATACAGCTCTGGCAACCTCAGGAGGGAGGCCTCTAAACTGCATTCCCATTAGAATATAAAATGACTGAAATTGGATCACCCTTTGATATTGAGGGGAAAAGAGAAATTGCCAGATTGCCTAGGTAAGTATTCCTAATGGAAGGGTAAAAGGAGAGAAGAGAATCTCTCAAGTTGTCAAGAAGCCCCAGCTGAATGGGGGGGGTACTAGCAGATCACGCTGAGCCCAAAATATGGGTTGAAATTAAAAAGGGTAGTTGACTATGTAAAATGTTGTAAAATGGTGGTTTTTCTAAGACCAGGTTTATAGTTGCCTCATTAATTCCTTCTCTTACAGTTCAAGAAGGAGAAGTGGCAGGATCTGTAGCCCACCACCATGAATCCCTCTATAAATACTCTCAATCACCCATGTTTTACATAAGAATAAAAAGGAGTTAAGAATGGAAGCACAACTCCCATCAATAATGGAATGGATATATAAATACGGAAGCTTCACATAACGGAATATTCCATACCAGTGAAAATGGACAAACTACAACTCCTTCTGATAATATGGATTTTTACATAATGTAAAATGTAAAAATTACAAATATTATATCAACAAATATAATGTTGATAAACTCAGTAACGTAATTTTATAATTTCACAAACATAATATTAGATTTAAAAAAATGTGTGATTCCGTTTACATAAAGTTCAAAATTAGATAAAACTGATTTATAGAGCTAAAAGCCAGGATAGTGGTCAGGCTTGGGGTAGGATAGGGAATGGAAGGCAGGGGGCCTTGCAGTGCTAGTAACGTTCCGTTTCTTGATCTCCCTTCTGATTACCTAGGTCTGTACCCTTGTGATCTATGCACAATTCTGTATGTATGATATACTTCAATAAAAAGTTTTACAAATTAAAAAATAAAATAAGAATAGAGACACCTGTCTTTCTCTTCTCTCTCATCGGGACTTTGACTACCTGTCCACAGAATCCTCCAGACAATCTCCCACATATCAACTCCATACGAGTTACCTCTGTTCAAAGTTCCCATCTTTAGCATCCGTCTTTGCAGTTTTCTTTTCTTTGGCCATCTTCATTAACTCCAGGCCACATGGCAATATTTCCCTGTGCTGTTTTTATTTCACTTTTAGGGGCAGAAGAGAGTATCTTCAGAAAAATATGCTTGTTTAACTCGATGAGATTTGATTTATTTATCACCATGAACAAACATCTTACTAGAATCACATCGCTCCCAATCCATATTCTACAATATACTTTTAAGAATAAATATCTTGGTAATACATAGCTAATTTATTGCTCCTAATTATAAAAAAAAAAATTTTTTTTTAATTATATAGCTAATTATTTATTGAGTAGAATACAATCTATTCTTTGTACACTTCAACATTTATTTATACCTCAGTGTTATGGACTGAATTGTGTACCCAAAAATATGTGTTATAAACCCTAATCTCTATGCCTGTGGTTATAATCCCACTTGGGAATGGGTAGTCTTTGTTATGTAGGATTAGTGTGGGGTGTGTCTTAATCTCTTTTGAGATATAAAAGAGATTAAACAAGCAACAAATAGAGATGAGGGAAGAGAGATGCCAAGCCACATGAAGACTGCCCAGGAGCTGAAGCTCAAAAAGACAAGCGCCTTCCTCTAGAGCCTACAGAGAGAGAAAGCCTTCCCCTAGAGCTGGCTCCATGAATTTGGACTTCTGGTCTCCTACACAGTGAGAAAATAAATTTCTGTTTGTTAAAAACAAAGCCACCCATACGTGGTATTTCTGTTATAGCAGCACTAGGTAATTAAGATACTCAGCTACTGCAAGTAGACCTACGATTAAAATCAAACAACTAGGTTTCCAAAAGAATAATCTGGAAACAATAGTTAGGCCATTTTAAGTCATTTTATTTCCAAACAGTACCAAAGTATCTCTTCAACTCAGCTAACTATTCACTTAGTCTAAATAATACCAAAACGTTTGACTGAATTTTTCACTGAGTTTATTAATATTTTCACTGAATTTCTGGATATTTTGTTTCCACATATTGGTGTCACTGTATATCTTTATTTTCCCCTTATGCTATGATTCCTACATATAGTTTATTGTTGAGAGATAGCTGCAGGGCAGGACAGATATTAAAACCATATAGGATTCCATAAGAAGTGAAGCAAAGTATCTTTTTCTAGATTAGGTAACATTTCTATAGCTTTAGAAAAAAACATGGGTAGTACCCTGGTGTGTATGTGTGTGTGTGTGTGTGTGTGTGTGTGTGTGTGCACAGGTGTGTCTTCATTGACAAGGAATTACTTCATTTTGAGATTGAGTAAAACTTTGTGTCAACCATTACAAGAAAATTCTGTATGTTTTTTTAATCTATAGGTCTTCATTTATAGCCACATCAGCCCAAGTGGTATGTAACTCATATATAATCAGAATTAGTATACTGATTAAGCAGACCAAGAGTTTTATCATCAGTTCCTACAGCTTCACTAACCTAGGTTTCCTCATCCGTAAGAGGGGTATAAAAATCACACCTCCCTTATGGAATACTGAAAGAGAAAGGGCTTAGCACAGTAATGTGCTCAATTGATGTTAGTTGCTCATACTAAAATCAAAAAAGTTATCTTTTTAAATTCTGAAATGAATTTCTACATCACTGATATCAAATAGCATGCAATCTACATTTAAATTTTGTTACTGTTTTAAATTGGCATCAATTAGTAAACTTGTTTACTAAGAGCAAGGAGTCATGAATGGCTGGGGCAGAGCCAGGAGGGGAAGGGATGGCGGTTTTGGGAAATATGATTAGAGAGGGAGACAGAGATCACGCTCAGCAAATTTGCTCCGTTCTCAATTTAGGCAGTAAAATGAGGCCTTTGAAAAACCACGAATGCAACAGCATTTTGTTAATTCCACTACATTATCCTTTTATTTAGTCCCTTTTGAAATTTTTGAAATAATAAAACTTTCCGATTTCATTTGAAATGAGGTAATAGTTCACTGGAGTTAACTCATGGTGATTCACACATACCTTTTCTTCTTTGGTGAGGGTAGTTCATTTGGTTAACTACCATCTATTGGGGCTTTTTTTTTTTTTTTTAGTTTGTTGTTTTTAGCTTCTTATGGTCTGGCTAAATGGCATGACCTTGCTTTAGTTTAAGAAATGAAATACCTTCTCCTAGACAAACTTTATGTTCCAGGCCCCTCTGCACTGTGTAGACTTCCAGGTCCTTGGTTATTTAAAAAAAAAAAAAAAAAAAAAAACCCATTGCTGTCCAGTCGATTCCAACTCACAGAGACACTATGCCGGCTCTTGGTTTAGGACCTATCTTTCAGACGAATCAACTACTTTTTGCTAAACGTCTCTGGTTATTTGGCTCTTTGCCCCGCCTATTTCCTAGAACAAAGAACTCTGGGATTTGTAGGCAAGCCTACGTCCTTTTGCCTGGATTTCGAAGTTTTATTCTGCACAAGAATAACTTGTTCTCAAGTAAGGAGCAACTAACTTGTCAGAATTCTGCTTGTTGTGTTTCTAATAGTCTCCAGACTAATGAGCTTCATGTCATTTCTCAATGTCTCCAAGAATATAAAGTTGCCACCATCCCCCCCTCCCCGCCCGGCACCCCGTCCAGTGGAGGGAAAAAAATCGGCGTGAGCTTTTTGCCCTCACAAAGGTCTTCAAAACACTCCAGAAAACATACCCTAACCTTATGCTATGGTTTGGAAACACATATTACGTTCTTTTTTTTTTTTTTTTTTAATAATGGAGTTTTATTTTTCCAATAGTAATAATTTCTAAAACTTGTTTTACATAAACTTCCAAGCTTTCATTTATACATCTCTGTCAACTGAGTGGGCACACCATCATAGTGAGTCTATGAAATTGCCTTGGCTTAGTTATAATCCTAATAATCGTAAATTGTATTTTTATAGAAATTCTTCTTTTGTTTAGTCTATGTTTCTTCTTGATTTAATATTTTTCGTAATTCATAAAAGTGGCAAAACGTCATAAATATTTTAGTTATTACAAAGAGTGAAAGTACTTCTACGGCCCCAAACCCATTAGTCAGAAGTGACTATGTTTAATTATTTGGTAATTATTGCTCCAGGTCTCTTCTTGCGTACAGGCACAATCAGAATATCAGGATTTGTTAATCACAAATTTGTTTATCTTCCCTATTTTTCCTCCTCTCTCCCATATTCCATGCTCCCTCCACCTAATTCAACTGGTTACACAGATGTTATGTTCTTTTTCTTCAAGAGATGTCTCTTCTTCTGGATAAGCTCAGAGTCAACTCATTAGTTAGAATTTATAGAATGATATGCAGAAAATTAACATCTGGACACCATCATCCAGAAACTTGGTATGAGTGTACATTTAAAGAAATGAGGCTTTCTTTTTATCCTTAATTAATGACATAATTTATTTCATATCTATTTTACACTTTTAGTTGTTTTTCCTAATATAATTTGGATTGGTTATTGCTGAATTATAGGAAAGTTATTGTTTTGTGTGTGTTTATCTTATAACCAGCCATCTCACTAAGTTCTCTTATTACTGTATCATTTTCATATAATAATAAGCTTGTCTCTTCTTTGCCAATACTCACATCTATTCCTTTTTATTATCATATTATGTTGGTTAAGACCTACAGAAAAAATGTTGAATAATACTAGTGAGAGCAGACATCCTTAAATAATATAAACTTTAATACTTATATTTCATCATTAATTTCGATCATTATTTTTGGTTTCTGATGTAAATCTTTCACCAAGTTAAGGAATTTTCCTTCCACATCTAGCTTGCACAAATGAGGAGTCAGTATTATTGAAAATATTCCTCAAGATCTTCTGAGATGATTCTATTTATTTTCTCCTTTTGAATTAATGAGTAAATTACATTGATAGATTTCTTAGTGTAGAACCATAGTTGCATGCTTAGAATAACTCATCAGGTTGTAAAGTTTCACATTTTCAATATTCCACTGTATCTGATTTGCTAATATTTAATTTAGAAATGTTGTATTTTTTATATGCCCTGATAAATCAGATTGATGTCTGAGTTCTTTGATTTGTTTGTTTTGCTTTGTTTTTGTTCATTCATTTTTACTATACTTTTTCTACTTTTGACGTTAGAGTTATGCTGTTTTCAAAGAAAGAATTTTAATGGTATCTCTTTTTCTATGTTCAGGATGAGTTTAAATCGCATAGTAATGGCTTGTTCTTTTAAGATCTGACGAGATTCACATATATGACCATCTGACCCTGGTGAGTAAGTGAGAGAAGGAAAGAGAAAAAGAGAGAATGTGTGTATGTGTATCTATGTTTACTTTCTGAGAAGGGGCTGCTGGAAAGAAATATAAGTCTTTGACTGCTTAGTCATTTTTTCACAGTTTACTCTTCAGTAAGCTTTATACCTATTATTAAGTCTGTTTTGATCATTTATACTTTTCAAGAAAGCCATCATCTGAGTTTTTTCAAAAAAAGTCTATTTTGATTTAAAATAAGATATAAAATATTACTATACATAAATTTATAATTTTATTCTTAAATATGAAAAATTTCAAAAATATTTTAAAGATATATAGAAGACTTTTAGCTATAATAGTCTGATTCCAGCATATATACCCTTAACCACTGCCTTTCAGTGAAAACCAGGAGAATGATAAGCAGGAGTGAAGCAGGTGCAAATCCACGTTTTGTGAAGCCTGCAAATTTTGGGAGCCCTTTTTAGGAACAGAATCCTAAGTTACAAATGCGTAATTATTTGCAGGTCTTGGAATACATTCACGCAAGTGAGGGGACCTGAAGACTAAATTTCATTATCTCCAGGGTAAACCCACTTTTGGAGTCAAGTGACTGAAGGATTACAAAATGTAACAATTATGTCAAATGCTATGAGAGGTCAGAAAAATGAGAAGCTAGGAGTTCATTGGCCAGATGAAAATTTTTGGTAATTTTTCAAGAGTGGCTTCAGAGCTGTGATGGAGATGCAAGTCAAATTGAAACCAGGATTGACACAAGCTGCGTTAGCCTCTAGAGTACTATGCTATGCCTCCTCTTTCTATTCAGTCTCGAAACTATGGGGTTTGGCCAAGACTTTCCTAAGATGCTTAGGATTTTTAAAAGTCCATTGTACTGTATGATCATTTAAAAAGTAAGCGGCAAACAAGAATAATAATTGTTCTTTAGTACCAATACTTCTTTTTAAAGATGGTGATTTCTACCACAAGGAGGCCCTTAGCTCTACTGACCATCTTCTTTGCAAGTTTGGGTATGTGATGATGGGTATGAAGTAGATTTGACAGAGCTGCGGAGTGCCAACCTCTTTGAGAGAGAAGAAGCTGGAGTTCCTGAGGACAATCCTAAGGCAGGAAATGAGGAAGAGAGATGGGATTGAGAAGGAAGAAAAAGAGAGGAGTCATCGAGTTTTTTGAGGATATGGAGTCAACATAGATTAAAGGGCCAGTGGTTATTTCCTTGTGGTTGGGTGGCCCAGGGACATTTTATAAATGGCCATACCTGGTGTCCATTTAGTAACTTTGTTGCAACATAAACCCTGCCTATTCTCCAAACAAACAAAAAAATTCATGTTGCCGTGGAGTCAATTCAGACTCATGGTGACCCCATATGTTTCAGAACATAACTCTTCCATAGGGCTTTCTCGGCTGTAATCTTTACAGATGCCATTCTATTTCTGCAGAGCTGCTGGGGAAGTTCACACCACAAACCTTTTGGTTAGCAGCAGATCACAAACCACTTGTCCCACTTGGGGACCTTTCCTTCTTTTTCACTCCCCTTTAAACCTTTGGAGCCCTGGTGGCACAGTGATAAAGAACTCAGTCACTAACCAAAAGGTCGGCTGTTCAAATCCACCAGCCCCATCTTGAAAACCCTATGAGGCAGTTCTACTCTGTCTAAAAAAGTCGCTATGAGTTGAAATCGACACGCGAGCAACGAGTTTAAACTTTTATTAAATTTTACTAAATTCTCTAATGTTTGTGGGGGTTTGTTGCTTTGATTTTTTGTTTTGGTTTGGTTTTTTTGGCTTTGGTTTTTTGGGGGCGGTCATTTCATTTTGTTTTTGCAAACAGAGAGAAAGCTTGGTTTCACAGCTAGGCTAGCAGAAACAGAAACATGAAAACCTAAAGAATGCAAAACTCTTCCCCCACCAGCCTTCTCCTTCAGCAATCACATTAAAGAGTGTCTTGAATTTTCTTGGGACAGGATATGAGGCTCAATTCTATTTCACTGACCTCTCTCGGGGAGCAGGAAGGCCTCAATTGTAATACAGATAACATTTTAATTAAATATATATTGATCATTATAAATAGAATAAAAATGCTGCCTGATTGCTGGTACTAACCCTTCCATAGGGTGGATATAGACTGTCAGTCTTTTCCAACAAAGCATGAAATCCAAGAGTCAGAAGGGACCAAAGGTTATCTAGCTAAATTTCCGCTTTGATCCTTGGATCCCTCTAAAACTGCCCTACCAATGATCATCAGGCTTTTGTATTTTTTTGTTTTTGTTTTTTTCTTCCCTTGAACTTCTCCAGTGACAGAAAGCTCAACAACTCCTGAAGGAACACATTTCACCTGTGAGACTCAGCTGCTTCCCATTAATCATTGTTTTTTTTTTTTTGTCTCTTTGTTTTTCCTTTTTTTGGAACCATGTTGAATGACTAAAACTTCAGGTCTCTATGACTGGCCTATATAACTGCCACTAACATCTGACTCTTCCCCTCTCCCACCCCAGGTTACACATCCCCAATTCCATCATCTGTTTCTGCAGGATATTTTTTGAGGATTTTTGACATCCTGGTTGCTCTCCCTGGAATAATTTTCACTTTATCTATAGCTTGTAAAGTATGACACACAGACATGAACATAATTCCAGGAATGATCTGACCAGCTCAGTGTAGAGCTGGGTTATCACCCCCATCTCTCTGGATACATCATTTCAGTAACACAACCTAATATTTATTTTAGTCATTCTTTGATAGCCATATCAAATGGCTTAAGGGTAATGTCACTTTTTGTCTGTGTTAATACTTAACCTCTATTTTGAAACCGTCTGTTTTTTTTTTTTTTTACAGACTGTTATGGATTGAATTGTGTCTTCCAAAAATATGTGTTGTAAATCCTAACCTCTATAAAAGAAAAGAAAAAACTTTTCTTTTTTTTTTTTTAATACCAGTGGTTATAATCCGACTTGGGAATGAGTCTTCTTTGTTATGATAATGAGGCAGTATTAGTGTAGGGTGTGTTTTAAGTCAATCTCTTTTGAGATATAAGTGAGATTAAACAAGTAATTGAAGAAGCAGAGGTGGGGGAAGATAGGTGCCATGCCACATGAAGATCACCAAGGAGCCAAAGGATAGGAGCTGAAGAGACAAAGACCTTCCCCCAGAGCCAATAGAGAGAGAAAGCATTCCTCTAGAGCTGGTACCCTGAATTTGAACTTCTAGCCTCCAAATCCGTGAGAAAATAAAGTTCTGTTTGTTAAAGCCACTTATTTGTGGTATTTCTGTTATAGCAGCACCAAATAACTAAGACACACTCCAAAAGAGGATCTTAGCAGTGTAATGGAAAGAGTATGAACTTCAAAGTTAGAGAGTTTTCCATTTGCATCCAGTCTACATCTTATTAGCTCTGTGTCCTTAGGAAAGTTACTTAACCTCTCTGAGACTCAGTTTCAACATTTCTATTAGAGAATGATAATGCCTCATTGTTTATTTTGTTATGAGGGTAAATGGAATAATATATGTAAAATAACTAGCATGATGTCAAAAGTATGTTATCTTTTCCCATAATCTAGCTCATAAACATTTTTCTACATGAATTTTGTGGTCTTGTGAATTAGCTCTTTTTTCCAGAATTTTAGCATCTATGCATTTTAATATGCTTTCCAAATTTTTATCCAAGTTACTGATAATTATGCTGAATAGGAGAGGGCAATAGTGATGCTTTCTAATAAAAAACCACCTTCCAAGTTGATATTAACCAGAGTTTTTACTGACTAGAAAAATATAGGCAAAATAAAACAACCAGAAGGTCTTCTCATGCACAAGATAATCATATAAAGTGTAGACAGTTGTAACATTGGGTAGAACCAAAATTCTCCTAGATATTAAATACTGAATTTTTACGCAAATAACACACGCCTTGTACGTTTGTTGGCTAACTGTGCCCTCGAGGTATTTTCATAAACACAGCTATGCCAATTTTTTTTTTTCATGTTGCTGTAAAAAATTGGCATAGCACGCTTATAAAAATAACCTCTCAGGGGAGGAAGTGGTTGGCAAACAAACATAGAAAGCATGCATTATTTGCTTAAAAATATGGTAATATGATGCTCACATCAATCCTTTATAGTAGTCTGGAAAGATATAATTAACCCCATTTTAGAGATGAGCTTAAAGAAGGTCACACAAATAATAAGTAATTCACTTCCATTCCTAAATAATCACAAATCTTAGCTTCAATTATCCATTCTGGAGTATTATCTAGAATATTAAAAGGTTTGTAGTTTATTATATCTTCTTTCTTCACAATGAAAAATTCAATTAATTCATTCAACAAGTATTTATTGAGCATCTACATATGCCTGACTCTGTCCTAAGCAGAAAGCAGAACAGCAAGCAAAGGTTTGTGTTCTCCTGAAAATTCTGGTGGAATTGAAAGACTATATATATGTGTATATATATATATATATATATATATATATATATATATTAAAGTTATGATATGTACTAAGAAGAAGAATAAAATAGGGAAATTGGGCAGAGGGTGGCATGAATGATGCTCCTTTAGGTGGAGTGGTTGAGAAAACATCTCTGATAAGCTGAACATCATTTGTGACAAGCATTTGTGCAGAGACTTGAGCGTATCTGAGGAAATTGCATCCCAGGCAGTGAGTTCAGCAAGTAGACAGGTGCTAAAGTGGGAGTATGTTTGGAAAATAAGGAAAAATAAGGAGGTCCATGAGACTAGGGTGAAGTGAATGATGGACAGTTGTGATAGTGGTAGTAGACAGATCAGAGAGGTGGGGGACCAGGTCATGTAGGGGCTTCTAAGCCATGAGAAGTGTGGCTTAAACATCAGAGGGGACTGAGCAGAGGAGGGAAGTGATCTGATTTACAGTTTAAAAGGATGACTTTGTGAGGGTGGAATAAGGTAGACCAGTGAGTAGTTATTACGATAATCCAGATGAGACCTAATGTAATTTAAACTACAGTGATAATAATGAAGGTGGTGAAAGTGGTCTGTGTTTGGGGCATTTTGAAAATAGAGCCTCATCATTTTCTGATGATATTACATGTAGAGTATGAGTAAAAGGGAATAGTTAAGAATTATTTTTGTCCCAAGTGACAGGACGAAAGGAGCTGTTACTAAATCTGAGAGACTATGGGAGGAATCACAGGTTTTAGGAATTAAAGTCATGAGTTTTGTCTTGAACATATTAAATGTTAGATTCCTATTATATGTCTGCCTAGAGACTACAAGTAGGGGTATTTGAATAGACGGAAGAAAAGTCTGGCAATCTGCTTCTTAAAAATCAGCCATCAAAAATGCTATGGAGCACAGTTCTACTTTGACACACATGAGGTCGCCATGAATTGGAGTTAACTCTTTTTTTTTTTTTTGCACAGGAATCTGGAATCCAAGGGAGAGGTATGATCTACAGAAAATAATTTTAAAAAAATAAAAAAGGGAAAGTATTCAGAGAATAAATGATATTTAAGGCTTTAACCCACAGGAGTGGATACAGTTACCTAGGGAATGAAAAGAGATAGAGAAACAAAGAGAACAGAAGACTGAACCCTGCAACACTCCCACAAGGTCAGCAAGATGAGGAGGATCCAGTGACACAGGCTGAGAAGTAACTGGTGAAGCAGAAGGCAAAAAAAGAAGGTGTTACAAATGGTAGACATAGTTGCAAGTATCATACACAATTTCTCAGTGTCATTAACAGTAATTCTTTGATCTCATCAGCTTGTATTCCCAGGACTCAAAGCCAGAATACTTGAACTTATTCAGACAAGTACTCTCTTAGAATCAGTCACTCACCTTGGAGTAGGGCAACCAGGAACATTCTCTTGAGAGTTAGACCTCAATGTGAGCCTCACTGTTCAATCTTCCGCAGCTGGAGCAACTCTGGTTTTCTTTAGTTTTGACCCTTCTTGCCTCTCACACTCTGCATTAGCTAAGACCAAATTCTATTTCTCATCACTGCCACCCATGTAACAGAGCTAGTCCTGTAATTTCTGGGAGACAAAGAATAAAGATTCTGGTTCAGAAGTTTATAAATCACTAGTTGTATTGTTTAAGACTAAATAAATTTAGACGTGTGGTTGCATTACTTTATGCTTTTTAACCTCATTTTGTATAACCTGGGCCAACAAAACCAACAAGAGAGGAAGCACACAGGTGTAAGGTTAGTTCAAGGGTTCAACAAAGTGCTCAGAATGATAGGATCAGCAGATAAAATGCTTCACAGGTGACTAAGATACCTTAATCTGGGAAAAGAATTAGAATTAAGTTTTTGTTAAGAGGTTTATCATTCCCTATCCTGATCCTGTGATACGGATAGTCTGTAGGAATCTTAGCTTAGCAATTACATGGTTGGAGTATTTGGGGAAAAGTTAGAAAAAGGGTTTGAACAAGAAAGATAATAGCTTAAGAATTTGAGAAATCACTTGGGGAGAGTCGGTCATCTTGAAATTGCTTTAGGCAAGTTTAAACTGTAGAAGATTTTCTTTTTGTAAAGAAAAAAACCTGAACAATAAGATTTTTCTATTCAGTTTTGTACCTAATGAGCTAATAATAGTTGAGTAAATCAATTATAAAATCCACTTATTTAATAAAAAAAAAGTGACATTAATAAATCGTGTTCATTTGCCTTTGTGAAAAATTCTGTTTTACATATGCTACCATTTATTTCAAGATATTTAATTTACTTCTTACTTGGTGAAGGAAAAAAGATGCTGTTTCAGTCTTCAATTATTCACGGCACCATCACTAGACACCACATTACAGTTTTTTTTTGTTTGTTTGTTTTGTATAATTTCAAACCTTTAAAAAAGTTGCAAAAACTAAGACCTCTCATATACTCTTTGGAAACCCTGGTAGCATAGTGGTTAAGAACTATGGCTGCTAACCAAAAGACCAGCAATTGGAATCCACCAGGTGCTCCTTGGAAACCTTATGGGGCAGTTGTACTCTGTCCTATAAGGTTGCTACGAGTCAGAATTGACTTGACGGCTACATATTTTTTTTTTTTTTTAATACCCTTTACCCAAATCCATCAGTTATTTACAACTTGCTCAATTTGTCTCATTTACTTTTAATTTATTTTCTTTCTTGATAGGTGATACACAGACAAAAAGATTAGATAGATAGACATGAGAGAGAGAGAGAGAGAGATATGTTTCCTTTTTTTAACTATTTGAGAGTGAGTTAAAAACATGACGCCCTTTTATTCCTAATATTTCAGTGTACAGAGAGTCCTCATGTTAAGAACATCCAAGTTATGCACAGCCCATGGTTATGAACCAACTCCCATAAAGACTATTATATTAAAAATTCAAGGTATGTACAGTGGTTCCTAATAAAAAACAGGTGCTACTTTTAGATGCACATCAAAACAACATTATTATTACTATATTATTACATTAAAGATTTTTCTGTATATCTGGAAGTGTTTCTTATAAAAAATATTTTTTATGCATAGAAATGTACACTATATATTAAAACAAACATCTGACTAACATCAATCTAACCAACGTTAGATTGAACCGTACCTAATTGTTCCAACTTACCAATTCAACTTAAAGATAGATTTAGAAATGGAACTTGTTCGTAATCCAGGAACTGCCTGTGTATTTCCTGAGAACAAGGATATTCTCATGCATAACCACAGCTTAATTATCAAAATCAAGACATTTAACATTTACAATATTATTATCTAACCCACAGTCCCTATTCAAAGTGTATTAATTTTGTCAAAAATTCACTTTACAGCTATAAGTTTTACAAGACCAGGATTCAGTCCAGGATGACACATCACCTTTAGACACGGGTCTTATTCTTTTTTAAGCTCTTTTAACCTGGAATGTTTCCTCAATCTTTATTTGTCTTATATGACCATAGCATTTTTGAAGAAAAGAGGCCATGCTTTTTTTTTTAGTTAAAAAAAAAAGTATATATATAATGAATATAAATGAACATGTGCTTGAGTGTGTGTGTATCAGTGTGTGTGCCTGTGTCTGTGTTTTCTGCTCTATTCACTGAGAGGGACTAGAAATAATAGTATCACAACAGCAATGAGCACATCTGACACCCAGATATTGTTTTCTAAACACCATTTCCCACTAAAAGGAACCAGGGTTCCTTGGAAAAATGGCTGGTTACAGAGCTGGGACTTTATTCTGCTGGGACCAGGAAATTAAAATGAAGAAGTAAATTGCACAAGATAATTACAGATTTTGAGAGGTGCTATAATGAAAAAAAGGATGATATGATATGGAATAAGAGAGAGAGGCCAGCTCTTGTCATGATGGATAGAAGAGAACTCAGTACGTATCAATTAAACTGAGACTCAAAGAAGTAGGAGGAGAAAAAAAAAAAAAAAGGCCAGCAATGTGGGAGAGAATTCTAGGCATATGCAGCTGAGAGCAAAAAGATCCTGATGTAGAAAGAGTTTGGTTTTCTCATAGAGGAGAGGAAGGCACTATATCTGGACCATAGCACTGTGCAATGCTGGTGTGGGTGGTGGTGATGGCTAAGGAGAATGGGAGTGTGATATCTGATGAGATTGGAAAGATACACACAAGTTGATAACTAACACGTTTGGACTTGATTCTAAGAGCAATAAGAAAGCCTTAGGAAAATTTAAGGTGGATAGTGACAAGATCTGACTCATGTGTTAAATAGATCACTCTGGGTGCTTTGTGAAAAATAAATCTTCAAGTGTGCAAGAATGAAAGCATGGAGACCAAATAGGAGACTACTGTAAAAGCTCAGACAAGAAATAATGGTGACCTGTGCAAGAGTAGTGTCAGCAGAGATAAAAAGATGTGAATGGATTCAGATTACATTTTGGAATTATGAACACCGGACTTTATATTAGATTAAATGTATGAAGGCGGTGGGGAAAGGGAAAGTTAAAGTTTCTATGTTAGAATCCAGCTTGGGGAAGGAAAACAGCTCCATTTCGAGAATATCAATTTTAGATACGCTTTAGACACCAAAAGAAATATCAAATGATCAGGGAAATTTATACAAATGTAAATATCCTCTAAGATTTCCTTACCTTTATTTTTATGGGATTAAGATACCCAAAACTTAAATAAGTATATCTGCACCATTTATCAAAAATGAAAAGTTAAAGATAATTTTAGTCATCTTCAGATTTTCTGGAAATTTAAATAGCACTGTACATGCTTAAAAATGATGAAATATTGAGATTACCTACAATGATTTAAGGAGGAAGTTATAAGAGAAATTAGTTATCTAAGAGAGTCTGAAGAGCTACAATTGAATAAATGAGAATTTAAGTTATACGTCAGAAACAATTTTCTGAGTAAGAGCAATTCAAATCAGGATGTCTTTCCAGGGTTTCTGAAAGCTCCTTTAGCTGAGACGTTAAAAATGAGACTATATAAAGTCTAGCTTAAAAGGAGAGAAAAATATGTTACAAAGGAGATGAAATAAGTGTTCTTAAAATGTTTTTACAAGAATTATTAGTATTTATGAAACCAAATCCAGTAAGTTAAATGTTTCTGATTTTTTTCAGAGTAATGGCTCTTTGTGTAATTTCTTACAATTGGTGGGGGTGAAGTTAAATGGGCGAGCATAGTTTTTTAAACTCCATTTCTGGAAGTTTTTAAATACTGAGCAGAAAATATTAAGAAGCATTCTCATATAAACTGTGCATGTGCTAAAGAAAGTGAAAAGAAAATAGGTAGTGCTCAGGAGAAAACTAGGTTTGCCTTCACTGGAGTAAAAAAAACCAAAAAAGATTTCAGAAGAGTATAACCTTTAACCTAAAAGATGTCCTCATTGTTGTAAATACATGAATTTAATCTTAACTGCCAAAAAAATTTATTCCAAAACAACTCTCAGAAACAATATATGCAAATAGGATTTATTTTTTAAAACTGATACATTATTTCCATTTTTGAGATTAGCTCTTGAAATTGTATGCCTTTATAGTCTTCCCGTTAAGAATTCTAATTTTATAAAAAAGTTGTTGGGAGAGAATTAGTATTTTTGTTGGAGGGCATTGGTAATTTTTTTGGGGGGGGAGGTCGTGGTATTTAAAATATATTTCAGTTAAAATTATTACAATACACCGTTTCTATGAAGACTGTGATTCCAATTAAAAATAAGCGTGGCCTTAGCTGTGTATTGATGCTCCAATTTGTTTCCAAAAGGATTTGAAGCCACGTAGAACATTATGAATCTGGAAGCAAATCACTTTTGCCATTACATAGCGTTAACCAGTGATGCCCAGTAAAAGGAGAGATGTGAGAGCTGTTTAAATGCCATGAAGAAAAGAATGAGAAAAATCAATGCTGAAATGAGTAATTGAATGACGTTCACAGGGGCTGAGTAGGTCATGATTAGGCATGACAGAATTTTAACAAAATTCCTAGGGTTATTCAACCTAACGTACATGGTATCCAGTAAGACTAGAAATTGTATTTCCGACTTAGATTTACATAGTGCTTTAAAGAGTCAGAATATCGTCGTTGGGCTAATATGAAGCTGGGGGAGACAGAATAATCAAACAGTAAGGTAATCCAGCGACAACGGTGACCTTTGCAGAGCTGTAATTAGAAGATATTACTTTCTTGAGAACCTGAGAAAATTGCTTTGTCACTCAAAGTGAGTAAAAGCACAGAACTTAGAAAGTAGAGCAGAAAACAAAAACACCCCTAATAATGACACTTGAGAGAAGTTCCATGTCATATGATTAGAACGGGCAGTTCTACCCAGAGAGTAAGATATGAGGCCTTAATTTAGGACGTGGTAGTTAGCGCAGCATCCGAGGTGGAGTGTCTTTGTTTTTCTCATATCTTGTATCATGTAGCCAAAGCAGGGAGGTCCACCTCAGGGACTCCATTAGGCTGGCAACTCCCTGAGAATAGGCTATGGCACCATTTCTTTCTCCTTAAATGTTACATCTAAATGACCTAAAGCAGAGCAGTATCATAGAATACCACTGGTCACTCCTATTTTGGTCACATCATGTGGTTCACTGTTTTCAAACTGCGTCTTCTTAAAATGTGTTCTATTTTTTTAAGAAACTAAATTATAAAGGGCATATTGAATATTTTTAGTAATGCAAACCTTGTACCCTTATAAGACAAACTATTTCATTGTTGAAGAACAATGTTTAGGAGAGAGGGGGGCAAAAAAACTGTCTTGTGTGGTGTCAAAATGTACCTCCCTACAACTGTTGCTTCCTTAGAGCACTACAGGCGATATGTCTGATCTCTTCTCTGGAAAGAATTCTTTGTATATTTGAAGATAGTGATTACATTCTCAGTCTTCACTTTTGTAAACAAGACAGTTTCACCTCTTCTACCAAAAGAATATTGATTACCAAATCCTGCCCATGCTAGTGGCCTCTCCTTGACACACTACAGTTTATACTTCTTGATCTAAACAGGTGCTGACAAGAGCTTAATACAGTATATTTGTATTAGTTTGTTTTGTTTTTGCTACTATAACAAAGTACCACAAACAGGGTGTTTTATAACAACAGTTCTATAGGCTGGAAGTCAGGATTCAGCGTGTTAGCAGAGCCATGATCTCTCTAAAGGCTCTAGGGTAAGATCATCCTTTATCTGTTCCAGCTTCTGGTAGGCCCAGGCGTTCCGTGGCTTGTGGAAGCACAATTCCAATCTCTGCTTCTTCCCTCCACATCTGTCTCTGTGTCTATTCGACTCTTATCAAGGCACCAGCCGTATTGGATTAGGACCCACTTACTCCAATATAACCTCATGTTAACCAATTATATCTGCAAAGACCCTATTTCTAAAAAAGGTCTCACATTCACAGGTATAGGGGCTAGGATTCAACATATACTTTGGTGGGGGCACATTTCAATGAATAACGCACCGAATGTGGCTTTCTCAGGACACAGTCTTCCTTTATCTAGGAATCCTTCGCCTATTAATATTACATTAACAAAACAAACAAAAAAATAATTGGACCCCCTCATTTTCTGCCAACTTGCTGTTGTTAGGTACAGAAGAATCAGCCCCTAACTCATGGCAGTCCCAAGAACAATGGAAGGAAACACTGCTCAGCCCTGTGCCATTTCCCTGACTGGTTGTAGACGGGACCTTTGAGGTACATAGGGTTTTCACTGGCTAGTTTTGGGAAGTAGATCACAAGGCCTGTCTTCCTAGTCCAGGTTAGTCTGGAAGCTCCACTGAAATCTGTTCAGCATTGTAGCAACACACAAGCCCCCGATGACAGACAGCTAATGGCTGCACATTAGGTACTGGCCAGGAATGGAACCCACATCTCCCACATGGAAGGTAAGAAGAATTCTGCTACTGAATCACCAATATCCCTTCGGCCAACTAAACACTCCTAATTCTTTTTTACATGATGTTCTTATATGTAAATGTCCTACATCTTCTCAATGTATACTTCCAAAACTACACTCAGACCTTTACATTTAAACAAACAACAACAAAAAAATTCATATTGAGTATCTTTAAATTCTGTTTTCCAACACGTTAGCTTGCCCCTCAACTCCCACTCCTGAATCTGGGGTCATCTGTAAATCTGAGAGGCAAGCCTTCACTGTTTCCGTTGAATGAGCCAAGCAGAAGACGAGAGCTCTGTAGACACTAGAGACTCTCCTCAGAAGGACCTGGATACACCTTGTCTTTCAACTTCATATTGTCAGCCAGGTTGCATCTTCTTTTCTAAGGAATATAAGCAAAACAGTATCAAACAACTGCTAATATTCAATTATATTTTATGTACAAAGAGCAACCAGGATGCCATGAGTTGGAAACTATGTGTATTTATCTAAGAGCATGTACTTCATTATTTTAATTGTTTGAAATCTTGCATTAAGTATTCCTGAAGTATCTAATTTCTCTTATCTCTGCTCTCCACACCCAGGGCAATGTTAAACAGGCCTAAAATAAATTATTTCAGTAAAAATTGAAATTTTGTCCTAAAGCAAAATTAGATACTTCAGATACTGCCATTGAATCAGTTCTGACTCACAGTAACCATATGCACAACAAAATGAAACACTGCCCAGTCCCGCACCATCCTCACAATGGTTTCCATGTTTGAGTCCGTTGTTGCAGCCATTGTGTCAATCCATCTCATTGAGGGTCTTCCTCTTTTTCGCTGACCCTATACCGTACAAAGCAAGATGTTCTTCTCCATGGACCGGTCCATCTTGGTATCATGTCCTAAGCATATAAGACAAAGTCACACCATCCTCACTTCCAAGGAGCACTCTGGCTGTACTTCTTCCAAGACAGACTTGTTTGATCTTCTGGCAGTCCAAAGTATATTGAATATTCTCGCCAACACCATAATTCAAAGGCGTGAATTCTTTTTCGATCTTTCTTATTCAGTGTCCAGCTTTCACTTGCATATGAGGCAATTGAAGATATCGTGTCTTGGATCAGGAGCACCTTAGTCCTCAGAGTGACATCTTTGCTTTTCAACACTTTAAAGAGTCTTTTTCAGCAGATTTGCCCAGTGCAATACGTCATGTGATTTTTTTTGACTGCTGCATCCATGGGTGTTGATTGTGGATCCAAGTAAAATTAAATCTTTCACAACTTCAATATTTTTTCCATTTATCATGATGTTGCTTATTGGTCCAGTTGTGAGGGTTTTTGTTTTCTATATGTTGAGGTGTAATCCATACTGAAGGCTGTAGTCTTTGACCTTCATCAGTAAGTGCTTCAAGTTTTCTTCACTTGGAGCAAGCGAGGTTGTGTCATCTACATATCACAGGTTGTTGAAGAGTCTTCCTCCAATCCTAATGCCACAGTCTTCTCCATATAGCCCAGCTTCTCAGATTATCTGCTCAGCATACAGATTTAAGAAGTATGGAGAAACCATACAACACTGATACACACCTGTCCTGATTTTAAACCATGCAGCATCCCCTTGTTCTGTTCAAAAGACTGCCTCTTGGTCTATGTACAGGTTCCACGTGAGCACAGTTAAGTATTCTGGAATTCCCATTCTTGGCAATGTTATTCATAATTTATTAGTACCCACACAGTCGAATGCCTTTGCATAGTCCATAATACACAGGTAAACATCCTTCTGGTACTTTATGCTGTCAACCAAGATCCGTTTGACATCAGCAATGATATCCTTCTTTCCATGTCCTCTGATTCCAGCTGGAACTTCCAGCAGTTCCCCATCAATGTACTGCTACAATCAGTTTTTAATTACCTTCAGCAAAATTTTACTTGCATGTCATATTATTGGAAACCCTGGTGGCATAGTGGTTAAGTGCTATGGCTGCGAACCAAAGGGTCAGCAGTTCGAATCCACCAGGTGCTCCTTGGAAGCTCTATGGGGCAGTTCTACTGTGTCCTATAGGGTCACTATGAGTCAGAATTAACTCGATGGCACTGGGTTTGGTGGTTGGTTTGGTCATATTACTGATGTTGTGGTGTTGTTAGGTGCTGTCAAGTAGATTCCAACTCATAGTAACCTATGCACAACAGAAAGAAACACTCCCCAGTCCTGTGCCATCCTCATAATCGTTGTTATGCTTGAGTCCATTGCTGCAGCCATTGTGTCAATCCATCTCATTGAGGGTCTTCCTCTTTTTGCTGACCCTCCACTTTACCAAGGATGATGCCCTTCTCCAGGGACTGGTCTCTCCTAATAATGTGTCCAAAGTATATGAGACAAAGTCTTGCCATTCTTGGGTCTGAGGAACGTTCTGGCCATACTTCCTCCAAGACAGATATCTGATATTTATAATATTGTTGGATAATTTCCACACTCTGTTGGACCACCTTTCTTTAGAATGGACACAAATATAGATCTCTTCCATATTTGGTTGGCCAGGTAGCTGTCTTCCAAATTTCTTGGCATACGCAAGTGAGCACCTCAAATGCTGCATCCATTTGCTGAAACATCTCAATTGGTATTCTGTCAATTCCTGGAGCCTTGTTTTTTCACCAATGCCATCAGTGCAACTTGGACTTCTTCCTTCAATACCATTGGTTCTTAATTATATGCTGCCTCTCGAAGTGATTGAGCATCATGGTACAGTAACTCTGTATTCCTTCCGTCTTCTTCTGATGCTTCCTGCGTCTTTAATATTTTGCCCATAGAATCCTTCAAGTTGCAACTTGAGGCTTGAATATTTTCTTCAGTTCTTTTAACTTGAGAAATGCCAAGCGTGTTTCTCCCTTTTGGTTTTCTAACATTTAAAATTATAATTTTCTAAAATTTATATTTAAAGATGAATCATAATATGGACAACTGTAGACTAAAATTGTTACCATCTGATAAAAATCTTTTCCAGGAAAAGTAAGTTTAAAAATCCTTTTCAAATTTTGAAAGAAATGCTGCCTAAGTTTAAAAAAAAAAAAAAAAAAAAAAACTTTGCCTTTGAAATGGCTTTGATTTATGAATATTATTCTAATAATTAATATAGTTGCCTCCTAGCCTAGAAGGCCTTAAAATGGAAATCTGGGAGCCACCATTCTGTTTCCCGGGCCTTGGCCAAAAAATAATTATAGTTTAATTACTTTTTTAAAGTGTAGTTAATTTCTACCTAACCCAAGGAATGTTAGAGTAACTAATGGGATCGTGAAGGAAAGATAAAGTAGAAAAGTATTATAAGAATCATACTGTATTTATTTTGAGTATCATACATTCAAACTACATTTATATATTTTTAAAAAATTGTATTTATAGTTCTAAATTATCTAAATTTTATAGACTTTTAAATGCTATTCTTTTAGTCTAAACCATAATTCCTGCTGAAAACACTAAGTAAATTCAGCACTAAGACAAGTAAAATAATAAAGTGACAATCTAAAACTTTCTATCATTTGTTATTTGAGCAGTTACAGTAAAACCACCAGAGAGGAATACGTACTTGTAACCACCCACTGTATTTTCAGGATGCTCAGCAACCACGAAATGAATTTCACATCAAGACTATAATGAGAAAAAGGAAACTAGAATAATTTCCTATTTCTTGAATTGGATATGAATGAAGAGATAAGGCAGATCATTTCTAAAAACAACATCTCATCCAATGGACTGAATCCTTACAATCTTTGCATTAGGAGTCAACATTTGAAAAAAGCATGTAATCATTTTGACGTGTTCAAGCAATAGTTATTTTGACTATAGTCCATTTTTTTCAAACAACAACAGCAATGAACTCTGGGGTTTTTTTTTTTTTTTTTTTTAACTTGGTTTGCTTTAGAGATTGAATAGTAATAGTAACCTTACCAAGTCGAGATGTAAAAATTCTCCTGGGAGCTTGTTTCCAGAAGAAATGGGGAGATCTTTGTTACCACTTCCCATCTTTCAGCTCTGTGACCATCCACCAATACCTTCTCTTCTGACAGCCCTTCATTTGTGAAATGGAGAGCTTGACTTTTCTTTTGTTCATAATGTTAGTACTGGATTTAACACCTTGTGCTGTGGTTAGTCATAAATGTACCTGTCTTTCCTCATACATTACAATCAGGTTGCCTACATTTTTACTTACTGTAAGGGCATGTCATTGTACATCTTTGAGCTTTGCTTTTCTAGTGTGTTACATGGGGATAATAATAGCATGAACTTCATAGGGTTATAAAACCAAAAAAAAAAACAAACCCAATGCGATCGAGTTGATTCCGACTCATAGTGACCCTATAGGACAGAGTAGAACTGCCCCATAGGACTTCCGAGGACTTCCAAGGTGGATTTAAACTGCCAACATTTTGATTAGCAGCTGAACTCTTAACCACTATGCCACCAGGGTTTTCTCATAGGGATGTAGTGAGTATTAAACCAGATAACGAATGAAGTGCTTATAACGGTTCCTGACATACTGTAAGTGCTCAATAAATGTTTGTTGTTATTGCATATAAAATATCTACTATACCTGGCATTCAGTAAATACTCAGCAAATTGAAGTTTAGCTTCTTATCATTTTCTTACTCTGCATTCCTTCAGTACTTATGGACTCAGTACTTAGTATATGGCACTTTTTTATTATTTGTATTAGGGTTCCTCAAACACTTGGTAGCTCCTCTTAAAAAAAAAAGAAAACACAGTTATGATATGAGAGAAAATAAATTTTGCAAACGCAGGACAAATTTAAACAGTGTTCTCCATTTCATTAATATGTTAATATTCACTAGAAGTCTTCAATAATAGCTCTGCAGCTTTCCTGATATCTACCTGATCATGCAACCAACTCCTCTACCTACTACCTTTCATTAACAGAGTTTTTCCAAGCTGGTTACAATTATTATCTGCTAAATTTTCCTTTTTTTTTTTTTTTCTTTTCAATTTTACTATGCTTTAGGTGCAAGTTTACAGTACAAATTATTTCTCATTAAAAAATTTACACAAATTGTTTTGTGACATTGATTGCCATCCCAGCAATGTGTCAGCACCCTTCCCCTTTCCACTCCTGGTTCCCTACATCCATTTGTCCAGTTGCTAACTTCACTTTTAATGCCTTGAGACATTTGTTGCATGTAGGTTCATCAGGGGAAGTGACTGATTCTCCAGTTATTTGTATACCTTTTCACAGCACACCATCTAGGGGTTGGTGAGTATAGGACCTGTAACTATACACATGGACCTGGCTTACACACTCTCAGCACTAACTGATGGAGCCACCTTCTTCTCACCTGCTTCTCAGAGGCAGCAGTGTTGGATTCCCCACAACCTCTCTATTTGTGTGGTGGCTCCCTGGCCCTGAGTTGTTGAGGAAACAGAAATTCTTATACATGAAGAAAATCCCAGCTACTGGTCTCCTCATCTTTCTTATTCCCCAGACCAGAAGCGTTAAGCTCTCATTAAGTTCTCAGCTTGAGGACCAAGTTTTGTGTAAGGAAATCTAACCTGACAGAAATCATACATGATTTTCTCCAGAAAGTCCTAAGTAAGTGACCATCCATCTAGAATGGAATTTTCTGCAGTAGTCAGGCCAATGCCTAAGCTACCAAAAATGATAACAAATTCCAAATCCTTTGAGGGCTCTAGAAGAATAGATTTATGAAGAACCTGAGCGAAATCTCCTGGTCTACAAAAGCCTTTCCAGCTGCATTTTAAAATATTTGCAAAGTAAGAGTCTTGCATCTCGAAACAATAGTAAATCTATGCCTGAGGAGTAAATACTATGCACTCAAAATAGTAGTGTTGAGAGTGCATTTAGGGGATAGATCCTTGAATCTCTGTGTGTTAATACAGTATCTCATAGTAAAATGCTCTTCATTTTTTATTTGCGTTACAAAATATTGCCATTAATTGTGATTTGTGTGTATGCCTTATGTTTATATAGAACTACTATACAGAGGGTACCTTGAGGAAGAAATTTCTAGTATGACTGATTCCAAAGACTCTGCTAGTCAAAGTTTAAAAAAAGACAAAGAATGTAACAAGGGAAATAAAGATGTTCTCCTGTAACAACATGCCGATGCTTTATTTGAAATACAAAAGCAAAAATAAACCGTTGTAACGTTCAAACTAAAGAATCCATTTGGTCTTCAGATGAAGAAATATGCTTTCCCTGGGTAAGCTTGGTAGAGTTTGTTGCTAATTAGCTTTATGCCACTCCTGTCACCTTTCCCTTCCATTGACACCAGTGACTATGCTAGACCTCGATGGACTATCCGCTGGGTCCTCATCAGCAGCCCATGTCTGATGAGATGATAATAGTCCTTCCTTTTGTACTGACTACGTTGTAATTGAAGATGGGGTTTGAAGGGGAAGAGTGAGTTTTCTTTTTTGCCTCAAGAGCTGCTATTGCACTCAGCCATATTAGTGTGAATATTTTGGAGTGACTACCTCATGCTAACACTGTTTTCACCATTTCATTAATTTGCTATCACAGACAAACAGCCCCCTTAAACACTGTACCTTAAAGACTCTTTCAACTTCATGATAGATAGGAGGGCTTTATCTGTTTTGCAGGACAGTCCCTTCTTTGCTGACTAACGAGTACAGCTTTCATGCAGTGCTCGAGCTCATCTCCTACATCTAGCAAAAAAGAAAAGTTGTACTGATTTTATGAATCATACTATGTACTTTAAAAATATAGAACATCCTTCCTCCAGCGTTCCCCTTTTCAAAATAGAGCCTGCAGTCCGATGGGAGAAATATCTTGTTTCAGGGTAGCCTGTACAGGGTACATCTGCTTGAGGAAGGTATCACTTCAGCTCAAGAACCTTGTGTTTTTGCAGCCAACTGAAGAGTGTAATGGGTCACAAACCATTTCAGGCAACACAGTAAGTGCTGCTTAACTTAGTACCTCATTTTAAAAAGAAAAATTAGCTTCAGCACTTTAACTGTAAATTATAGTTTCAGAATAAATGAAAATTGTTTGGGAAATGAGAACTAAAATACATTTTCTAAAAAGTTATCAAATTCTGTTTCGGCTTATTTACAAGAGGAATATAGTGCAGGAATTAAGCCCGTCAGGAAAAAAAAGAAAAGAAAAAAATAACATCATTGTTGGGGGTGCTGTAGGAAGTCTCTCTTTTTATTTCATGGAGGAGTACAAAGTCCCATAAAGTGTTTATTAACAGCCAGGAAACAAATCAGACTTACCCTCAGGCAGCCTTACCTAATGCACTCATCTTTATTAGAGAAGGTTTTAATTGAGTGACATTTTAAAAATCATAACAAGCTTAGTTCTTCCCCTTTAAATATATTTCTCTTCTCACCCAATCCTAATTTGGTACAATTCCATCATTATGTATCGCTGCATTTAGGCCAATACATTATAACTATTAACACTTGAACTATTACTCATTTAAATTCACCCTTTTTACTGAACAGATTTCTTTTGCTCTGAAATGTATCAGAATCTCAGAGAAACTGGAGCCCTAAGAACATATCTATAATATGTGCACATACATAAAACTTAAAGGTAATGTATGGTATTATGGATGTATATTGCTCTACTCGAGACAAATGCAAGGTAAGCTAGCCTGGTAAAATTACTATTCTAAATCACATTAGGTTTTGTGGTGTGGGTGTGTGTGTATGTTTTAACTCTTTAGTTTGAAGTACAGAACTTCGCAAAAACTTTCAAGTGGCTCTCACTATCGTCAATGTATTTACTTATTTGTTCAACCCCATGTAAATCACCCATCTCCCGACTCTGCCAATCACACCAGCTGTGCCGCCCCAACCCTTGGCCCCTGTCTCATTGAACACAGTGGCTGCACTGACCCAACCCTTGATCCAGACTAAGGGGAAGCAAAAGACACCACGTTAGCTTTTTAAATGTCATTTAAATTTTATTGAGAAATATCAGGAGCTTCCAGATATGTCTTGGTTGAGTCTTCTACTTTGAGACAAGATTGTACAATCTCCATTTCAGACATTTTCCCTTTTCTTGTAAAGTTCTAAGGAAAGAACCCACATCAGAATTTCACAGACTACCAGCCCTACATTTTTTCAGATGAAGCACCGTGAAGTTTGTGAAGCTTTAAATTTCATGACCAATTCTGTTTCTAGTCTGCTCTCACAATCAGCAGCTGTAGCAAACAGTGAGGGGAAAAAAATGGGAAAATCAATTTTTATCTCCTGCAATTACAGGAAATAGACTCTATGGAATATTCTGCTTTATCATATTGGATCTGAATCATCCAATGAAAGATTATTAGGCTTATTCATAGAATGTGGTTTATTACATTATACAGTAAACTGGAAGATATTGGGTGAGTCATTTAACCACTCACCAAGGCACATTTAGTAAAAGACCCCCGCTGTTGCTCTCAATGCTATGTTAGAGATTTAGGGATTTAGAGAAGAATACATCTTATAGTTATTATCAGTATTAGTCACAATATCCCCTTTTGTTGTGCTAGAGACAGGTATTTAGTAGAAAAATAAAAGAAGCCAGTGACCTAACAGCTAAATGATTTGCCTAATGTCATGGAGTGGTTGAGCAATAGAGGAAGATGTAGGTATCTTGGATCGTTGTCTGGGGCACAAACTAGTGGAACAAGTTGCTGTCATAAATACATGTCATCGATAAGAGGTTCTCTGTTCCTCTTTGCATATAGGAATACATTGGTTATGTGGCTTTCGAAGGCAGTGAGTGGGGTGGTGACTTTCTGGGTGACAAGGGTCTTTAGACTGCAGAAGCACATTTGAATGAAGCAAGATGCCTTAGCAGCCAGAGAGACCTGCTACAAATAAGGAAAATGAACTCTCCACCTTAACATTTATATGTTCTTGAATAGTGAGGGGTGAAGCAGACTATTCTGCTACTCAAAAGCTGTCTCCCAAATGTAATAAGCGATGTTTGTCCCCAAATAAAGTCATATGACAAACACATGTGCATGTAAACAGCACACTCCAAACTACCTACTGAAGTGAAAAGAGGTCTAAAGATGTATTTTATTTGATGAGCCATACACAAATCTTAGTATATGTTCACAATCTTATTAAATATATGGCAATCCCTTCAGAATAAGCCAAAGATGGTCAAAAACTTCCCGAGCCTATTTTGGGAAGCAAAATTGCTGGGTAAGTTCAGCTTGAGGCCACAGACCAACCACAAGAGCCACAAGTATGGCTGGTGGATAAATTTGGAAACCCAGAATGCAGAGCCTGGGATGCTCTTTGGGAGGCTGGAGGCAGAGCAGTGAGCAGTTCCTCTGAGAAATACCAAACTTGCCCACACATGACACATTTGAAGAGCTGAAGCCATGAAATTGCCACTGCTTCTTGTCCTATACCCTAATCTCACCTGTGGCTAAAGCTCATTATTGCAAAATTCTGCTGATTGGGTGGAACGAACAGATTTCAGCTCTGCAGATATGTATATGTGGAAAAAATGTGCATATTTCCAAGTAGGATATTAATTCTTGACCCACACGGTAAATGCTTCAGCGATTTAAAAACTTTCAGAGCAGATTTTCTCAAACTAGAGTCTCTGTGGGTATATAGATATATTCTTGGGGATCCATGTGGTTTCTTAATTTTTGCAATGCTACCTTTGCATTGTTCTGATAAACTTTAAAGACTTAACACAGCATATTCTGGACCATCTGGAGGATCCCAAGCTGCCATTTGATTTGTGCTTACAAACAAATTGATGCCACATGGTATTTCTAAAGGGAGAAAACAGAAATGGCTTTAATATATAAACCATGCATTCACCCCAAATGGAGGCCAAATGCTGTTGTGATTTACTGTACAAAAGAGGTTTTCACGGCAGTTCCCAAAGGGCAAATTGGGGTGAACTGAATCATCACATAACACATGGTAATACAGACCTAGCAGTCCCTGCCACGGGGAAGGCGGTAAAGGCAGCTCTTTGTGCCAGGGTCTCTGGCTCCCCCTCCCACAACATGCTTGGAACACGCATCAGGGGTAGAGGGAGTTCAGAAATGACCAGGGGGAGCAGGCATCTTGTAGGACATGTTTTGCAGAAATCTTTAGCAAAGCATATTTTCATGTAATGGGGGCCAAACGGGAACCTCACCTTCAAGCATGGAACTAAACTATGAAAGAGCAAATTTGTTAAATGGACAAAAAGAGCTAAAATGAAAGAAATATCATTGACAAAAGTTTGTAATGCAAATTAAAACTCTTTTAAAATTCAGTGTGTGGCAATTATAGACTGAAAGGCCGAGAACTTTCTGGAAGCATGTATCCCAGCTACTCAGTTCAAAAAAGAAAGTATGAGCACCAGTTCTGAGGCAGGCTGCAAAGATCAGTGAAAATGGTTAAGCATTCTGCTGGTAAACAAAGGGTTGGCGGTTCCAACCCACCAGCCACTCCTCAGGAGAAAAGATCTGGTGATCTGCTCCCATAAATATTAAAACCAAAAAAACAAACCCAGTGCCGTGGAGTCGATTCCAACTCATAGCGACCCTATAGGACAGAGTGGAACTGCCCTGTACAGTTTCCAAGGAGCGCCTGGCGGATTTGAACTGCCAACCCTTTGGTTAGCAGCCCTAGCACTTAACCACTATGCCACCAGGGTTTCCTCCATGAATATTACAGCCTAGAAAACCCTATGGGGCAGTTCTACTCTGTTATATAGGGTCACTATATGAGTCAGAATCTACTCAAAGCACACAACAACAACAACAACACCCTTAAGGTACTTATATTTTAAGATCATTTCAGCATAATTTGGGTGCTACCAGAGATAGCTTACAACACTTTTCAAGCCTGATACAATAGAAGGACCAAATAGGCAAGACCCAAAGAGACCCATGTGGATGTGAATCAGAATAGAAAGAAGTGGAGTCACAGAATTCAAGTGATAGAAGAGTGCCCCTATCCTAGTGGGAAGGGATTTTTCACTTTTTTTGTATTTTATTCATCTCACCTCTTTCTTGGAAACCCTGGTGGTGTAGTGGTTAAGAGCTATGGCTGCTAATCAAAAGGTTGGCAGTTAGAATCCACCAGGAGCTCCTTGGAAGCCCTATTGGGCAGTTCTACTCTGTCCTATAGGGATGCTATGAGTCGGAATTAACTCGACAGCTACGGGTTTGTTTGTTAAATATAGCAATTCAAATTTTGTTTTTATAAAATTACTAAATATCCTAGTTCACCTTTAGTGACTGTGTTTTATATGAGTCGGAATTAGCTCTACAGCTACGGGTTTTGTTTTTTTTTTTTTCTTTTTTTACCTCTTTCTTGAAACCTTATTTCGTAATCATGTTTTGTCCTTCTGTTAAACACCAACACACTCTGTGCAGGTACGTCGTTTTAGGATGTTCCATATTCTTTGTACACATTGTACACAATTCAGAATCTGAGCTACATTCTTCTCAACTCATCCTGTTTTTCTTCTTAGAAATCACAAAGTGCAAGTACCTCAGTAACATTCTTTAAAGCAGTGACACATAGTCCTGGCATTCCAGGGTTCTTCCATTTATCTCGAAGGATTTATTTGCAAAATCCTAGACAAGCTTTTCCTTTTTTTTCCAAACTAAAAAAAAAAAAAAAAAGTATATGTATGGGAGAATTATTTTTAATCCAAAGTACGTTTTGTTATGTCCTTAAGAGGGGATAAATTAGTGATGCCTTATAAATTATAAATTATTATAATTTATAAATTATAAAGGTAGTTAAAGCATCAGAACAACCAAGACTGGAATTACGCTAAACCTGTGAGAGCTTCGTGGCCTGGTTAGCTATTGGCATAGCCTGGACTGCCAAATATATCTTTAAGAAGCACCGTTTAAGGTTTTCGTTTTTATTTAACAGTAACTTATAAGTAACCAAATCCGTTGTGGTTGAGTTGATTCCGACTCATAGCGACCCTATAGGATGGAGCGGAACTGACCCACAGGGTTTCCAAGGCTGTAATTTTTACAGAAGCAGACCGCCACATCTTTCTTCAAAGAGTGGCTGGTGGGTTCCAACCATCCACCTTCCGGATAGCAGCCAAGCACTTAACTACTGCACCACCAGGACTTCTCCAGATCAGCTTCACCAAACCAAACCCACTGCTGTCCAGGCGATTCTCACTCATAGTGACCCTATAGGACAGAGTAGAACTGCCCCACAGAGTTTCCAAGGAGTGCCTGGTGATTTGAACTGCCAACCTCTTTGTTAGCAGCCGTAGCACTTAACCACCACACCACCAGGGTTTCCTCAGATCAGCTTAGAAAGGCCAAATCCAAAATGGGTCCAAAAAGCAACTCATGGTTAAGATGTTTACAGCCTTCAGTGGCAAGCCTACATATCGGGGAAGCAAGTTGCAGTGCAAAACTAAAAAGGTTGCAAGCTTCAAAGAAGATTCTAAGTAGTGGGACCTTGAGCTGGGAGTACTCTAGAAATCTGATGAAGTTCAGCAGCCAAGTAAGTGTCTGACATCTGCTTCAATAAGTTGGAATTTATAGCTACCTTTATAAGTGTGAATTTATTAGTAATAGTACCCCCCCAACTCATGAGATTCTATTGTAATTTAGACACAGAGAATCTTGTAATAGAAATCCAGAGAAGAAGAAAAATGTATGACATAAAAAAATCAGTCCTAATTGCAGTTTATGTTGGTATTGAGGAAGACCTCTGCCGTCTGGGAAGACGATCCAAACCAAATTCTGGACTCTTGGAGACTGTTCTGCTTTATTTATCATCCTGCAATATTGCTTGTCTTTTCCAGTGTTCTTTGTGCTTAGGAAATATTTTGTGCATGCCCTTTTTTTGCAGCACGCTGCTGATTTCAGTGAAAAATAGATGGTGGGATATTTATTCATGTATATAGTTTTCCTTTTCTTTTTGCATTCTTTAAAAATAAGATCTTATAACTTCATTCCCCCAGGTAGTGACAGAGAGCAGGCAGAAATTATTTGTAGAAAAAAATGAGATTAATATTTCAGTTTGAGTGTCAAAACTGGGACTTGTACGGTATAAAATGGTCATGAATTCACAGGCAATATTGTTATCTGTAGTGTTTTTATCTTTGCAGATAACTAAATAAAAATGGAATTTATTTTTAAATTTGAAATAAACACGCAACTTGCTATGAAGTAAACTAAGGCGAAACTAAAAATTATCCATTAGATTTTCACTTTCTTGGTATTTTATTCACCTTACCTCTTTCTCGAAGCCTCATTTCATAAGCATGTTTTATTAATGATCTATTAATAAGCGTTCACTTAAAACATGACTGATTAAAAAGTAGACCTGATTTTAAATAAGTGTTCTGAAAATGCTTCATTTATTGAATTCATTGAGGTTTAAGTTCTCATTTGTATAGCTAGAGGGTAAATTACAGATACTCATACTTGTTTTATCATTATAATGAAAGCAGTACTCATATTTGCAACACTGATTAAAATTCTTCCCTGACCCATGTAAAAGCAGCCTCTCCTCAAATAGATTTTTTCAAATCTTTATATAAAATTTACTATGTACGTGTGTGATAATAAAAGGTTCTATCTTTAGTGGTAACATAATCAAGGTTAAGAGAAAGTAAAAATTAGGTTCAGACTTTTTAATACTGCAGGGTACATTTTTAGTGCCCTACAGGGAGAATTAGTCACACGACTCCCATTAACTTTAATGGAACCTGTATGGGCAAATTGTATGCTGAAATTCCTAGGAAGTGAACGTCAGTAGAGTTTACTAGTTCCATTTCTTTTTTTCCCTCTTTGGACCTTTAGTTTGGACTACCTTAGCTTCTAATGGCTCAGAAGAAAGAGGTGTCAATAAAAGTGATTAACATAAATGTTTTCCAAGTTTTATAAGCCCACGTTTTTAATACATTTGCCCAGAAGTTAGAAATCTTCAATGTTTATAGCCTTTGAGATTCAATTAACAAGTAAATTCAACTAAATAAAGCAAACAATTTTTAAATATGGGTACTGTCGTTTTGTTTTTTTTTTTTTACTGTCGTAGGCTTTATCTGCCAGTGCTTATTCATATGTCGCATTCCTATATGCACTTAAAACAAACCCGCTGCCTTGGAGTCAATTCTGACTCATAGCGACCTTATAGGACAGAGTAGAACTGCCCCATAGAGTTTCCAAGGAGTGCCTGGCGGATTCGAACCACCAACCTCTTGGTTAACAGCCATAGCACTTAACCACTATGCCACCAGGGTTTCCAGACATTGATGAAGGCACCAGTAATTACCATCTTAAATGATTTCATCACAAACAAGTGTTTCAAAAAAAAAAAGATTTATCAAATACTATCTGTTACACAAGTGAAGTTTCCTGCAAAAACATTGGTTGGTTATCAGGTGAACCTTTGAAATGTATATATTATCAACGAATGGTAATGCTGCAAGTACCATTAGTTATTTAGTCTACTCCATCAATTTAAAAGTTGAGAAGCTGAGCCTCCAAGAGGTTAAGAGATTATTTTAAGGTCTTCCAGCTACTTGTTGTTGTTGTTGTTAGGTGCCATCAAGTCAATTTTCAACTCATACTGACCCCGTGTGACAGAGTCGAACTTCCACATAGGGTTTTCTAGGCTGTAACATGTATTCTTTCTTCCACAGACCTGCAGCTGGGCTCGAACCACCAACCTTTGAGTTAGCAGCCAAGCTACTTAGTTGCGAGGAAAAACAAAATCCAAATCTCTTGAGTCCTTATTCATTCATTACGCAAGTATTTTTTGAGCACCTACGATAAAAGCCTTACGCAATTTTAGCAAATGGAGATAAAGTAGTGAACCAAGAGTACAAGATCCCTGCCATTTTGAATCTAGCATTCTCACTGGGGAGAAGCAACCAACAAGGAAACAAGAAAGAGGAAAAACAATTTCAGATTGTGCTAAATACTAAAAAGGATCTGGTGCAGCTTTACCAACTCGGGATACGGCTGTTAGATATTTTTCTCATCTACCCGTTTGATAGTCCTCTTTTTTTCCTTGAAGTAAAAGGCAGGGAAATATTTATCTTCCATCATTTTCACTGGTAAAATTCCCTGAAAAGGCACCCACATATTCATGAAACACATTAATATTTTCCATATTCTATCACATGTCTGTTATGTGTTTGTCAGTTGACAAAGATGCCCACTTTCATTGGAGTTTCCCCACCATCTGACTTAAATATTGCTGAAATATTGCTAGGTTAACCTTTTTCTGTTTTTTTGAGTTAGTCCCCATATCACAGAAAAGTTCAAAGATTGAAAACCTAAGGCCATGTGATTAAAAAAAAATTTTTTTTTTTTTTTGCAAAGGTTTGTAGGTAAATATTTTATTCCAGAGCACAATGGTTGCTCCTCCATGGTTACTTCTAATTTCATGAGATTTTTCTGTGTAGAGCACAGAAGAGAGTTTGAAAGATGAGGCAGGATGTGAATATCTGACTGCTTATAATTCTGTGAAATCACACTGATCGTCATGTCTTCAATGTCAGACAGTGAAACTGTTTCCTCTGACCAGAAAAAGGGGTGTTCAGTGCTTTCGTTGTTGACTTTTTCTTAAGGAATAATTGATGTATGGCCCATTTATTGATAACTATGAAGTACTGTACCTGGAAATCTGCTCTCAAAAAACCAGAATACACAGAATTAAAATTAACATTTTCATAAGGCAGGTATGATTTTTTACATTAAAAAAAAAAAAGCTTGAAAGCTTGTCACATTAACTCTTTCTGAGAATGTTGGATGCAATCCAATAGAAATTATTCAATTATTAATAAAACCATATTTGTCAAATTGAACAAGAATTTTAACTATACCCTGGTAATAAATCTCAAGAGAAATAAAGTGTTTTTTTATAATCACATATTCTACCTAAAAAAGAGAAAACATTTCAATAAGGCACCATTTCTGTGAGTTCCTTGATGGCGGAGATATTTATTATTCATCCTCTACTTCCCACAATGGCACATTATTATATAGTAATGACAATAAAAATTATAATCACCAATAATTATGAAGTAATTAACATCGTGAGGCCTAGTGCTAAACACGTTGCACGTATTATGCCATTTAATCTTTCTGATAATCTTCTAAGTTTTCTAAGATACTATTACCACTGCATCTTACCAATGAAGGTCCATTAAATGTATTACCCAAGGTCACTCAGTTGGTGAATAAAAGAGCTGGGATTTTAACTCAGGCAACTGACCCTAGAACCCACCTTCTCAACCATTAATTCTACTACTTTCCATTGTCCCACTTAAAGGAGGCGTTTAAAAAATATATATATATATAAATTAAACTGAAATATTGCTAGGTTAACCTTTTTGATTTAAGCCATTAAGAAGATTTAAGCTTCTAGATAAATGTCTGGGGTAAAAGTAAAATATTTTATCAACTGGATAATTTTACGTATTCCAAATATTCTAAGTCTTGTAGAAGCCTACCACTGAAACTTTAGCGATCATTCCAGGCCAGTCTCCTCTGTTTTCCGATATGAAAACTGAGTCCAGAGAGATGACCCAGATTATTAAGTGGCATACATCTTGCTAAGAACAAAGATAAATTTCCTAACATCTAGAGAAAAATAGTTTACCTACACCCTGCTATTTTTAATTTTGCCTACATAATTGTGAGGGAATTGCTCATACCTGAATTTTTTAGCTTTATGTAGTATGACAGACTCATAAGAAGTCCCTCGTAATCCCCACCTCCTGATGTTCACGTGCTGTGTGATTCCCTTTCCCTGAGGTGGATGGGACTTGTGACTTGATTATAACCAATAGAATACAGCAAAGGTGATGGAATGTATGTCAATACATGTACGTGATATGTGATTATGTTGCATAAGATTGTTGCACCCATTTTGCTAGAATCTCTCTCTCCTGTTCTCTCTCTCTCTCTTTCTCTCCTCTCTTTCTTTCTGTCACTGGCTTCGATGGAGTAAACAGTGATATTGGAAAGGCCATGTGCCAAGGACCTGAGGATGGCCTCTATGAACTTAACAGAGCTCCTAACCAACAGCCTACAGAAGCCTCCAGCTGACAGCCAGCAAGAAAATGAGGCCCTCAGTCCCAAAGTTGAAAAGAAATAAATTCTGGCAGTAAGCTAAAAGTTTGAAAGTGGATGCTTCTACACACAAGCATTGAGATGAGACCTCAGCCCTAGCCAGTGCCCTGATGGTAGGCTTGCAGATGACTCAGTTAAGCTGTGCTCAGTCTCATGGCCCTCCTGACTCACAGAATTTATTAGATATTAAAGTTTCTAAGTTTATGGTAATTCGTTACACTGCAATAGAAAATTAATACATATAGTCAGCACTTAGATTCTTAGTGGAAAGAATCTGACCCTAAATTATTAATTTTTATCAAGCTAAGTGAGCTGAGGTAGCTAAGATTTAGTTACTTTTTAGGTATTAGTAAAACCAAAAGCCAAACCATTGCCATTGAGTTGATTTCTACACATAACAACTCTATAGGACACAGTAGAACTGTCACATAGGGTTTCCTAGGCTGTAATATTTACAGAAGCAGACTGCCACATTTTTCTCCTGTGAAGCAGCTGGTAGGTTCAATGGCCAAACTTTTGGTTAGCAGCTGAGCACTTAACCACTGCACCACCAGGGCTCCTTATGCAACAGTAGAACCTAAATAAATATCTCTTGAATAAAGGAATATCTTTAGTGCAATGTCAATAAGGAAGAAGTGAGACATAATACAAGGTATTAATAGTAGTCATGCAATGTTTAACATCCCTTCAGGTTATATCTGACCGCATATAGGTCCGTGGTCCCATGAGATTATAACAGAGTTCAGAAATCCTGATCAGAGAATGGGACACAGCAGACATATCTGGACACAGCAGATGCAACCAGACAGAGTAAAGGCAACAGCTTTCCGCATGCAACACATGTATCTTATGTCTCTTGTACAAAAAGCAATTGCGATGCCAAGCATATAACACAGTACATGTATCAACTACACATATGTCTTTATAGTCATAATAAACACTTACGTTGCTGGCTTATGTGCTATACTGTACTCTCTATCATTATTTTAATGTGAACTTTCCCTACTCACAAATAAAAAGTTTACCATGTAACAGCGTATGCTCCGACTCCCAGGCAACAGCAACCTATCTTTTGTATGGTGCATCTCTTGGGCGTTGTAGCATTATGTCTCTGTTTAATTTGCTTTTGAAAATATTACCATGAGGTGTATCATGGCTCCCAAATGCAGCAAAATCAGTGCTAGTGATAGCAGCAGAAAGAGGCAAAGGAGAAGTATCGATTTGGAAGCAAAACAACAGGTTACTAAACAACAGGAAGGTGGAAAATCAGTGAATGCTATTGAGCGCTATTTAGGCATTTTCACACAACATTCAAATCACATAATGTCCTATTTTGCAGAATGTACGGTGGATGTTATTATAATTTAATTAGTTTAATTTTTATACCTAATAGCACTCATTCTTTTATTTGTGTGTAGATGGGACTGGGAGATTTTCAGGCAAAGATGGCTTTTATCTAAATCCCAACATCACAAGCGAAGAAATGATTTAGCCTCTAGAAATTTGTTTGTGACTTTTCTGCATACAAATTATGTAAGACGCTATTATAACTTTCTGCTCCTTCAGAGTCCATGCTATGAAGAATTCACAGTAAAGCTTTTTAATGATTATTCCTATGTTTAAGCTTATTAAAAGAACCACTTTTGACTACATTCCCCATTTTAAGAATTGTAAATCACATTTGTATGAACAAGTTATATATGTATACATATATACATACATACATTTACTTACTTTATTCCTATGTTATTCAGACATTCTACAATGTCTACCAAAATAATTTAAAAAAAAACAAACTAGCTATAAAAAATGGATACATGGATTTGAGTGATCAATAAAAATATTAGAACATTTTTTAAAATGAAACTATCCATAAGATTAAGATACAAAGGAACTATGCATATAGATACCATTTGTCACTGACTGTAATGGTACTTAAATGACAGAGGAAATTAAATACAGTAGCCATTAAAAAAGATCTTTGATTTTTTAAAAAGTAGTGCCTTTATTTTGTACTCTCAAAAGAAATTTGTCAAGTGGTTTGCTTTCCAGACATATATCACTTCTGGTGCCACGGCTAATAAAACTGATCTTACCAGCATTAAGAAAACGTTAAAATTGCTCTGTTTGCTTAATTTTACAGATGAAGATATTGAAACAGAGACTGACCTAGAACAAAAAACGTGGTCAGCAACAGAAGAGCACAGCAATTCACTTCTCCTGAGTTCAACTAATGAACATGGGCTTCTAATATCTTGTGCCTTTATCAAAACTTATTAACTGGAAGAGTCATAGAGGGAGGACATGCCAACTATTTGTTCCTGTCTTATCTCAGAATACATTACCAGTCACCATTGACTTGATTCTGCCTTATGGTGACTCCATGTGTGTCAGAGTAGAACGTGTGTTCCACAGGGTTTTCAATGACTGATATTTAGGAAATAGATCACCAGGCCTTTCTTCCAAAGTGCCTCCAGGTGGACTCAAATCGCCAACCTTTCCATTAGCAGCCAAGAGCAGTAAGGATTTGCACAACCCATGGATTTCATCTCAGAAAACAAGGATGTGCATTTGAGAGCCCATAAGTTCTATATACAGTTTTCTGTTGCCTGATGCATCATAGATACCAAGTAAAGGTTAATAAAAGAAGGTTTGAAGCAATGATCTCCCAAAAAGAAGGGAAAAATCATGGTTGTTGAGGAGTAGGAGTATATCAGGTCACTAAACCATTTTTTTTTTTAAAGAGGTAGGGTATGAATTCATTAATAAATAAAAAGCTAGTAAGACTAAGTGTTCACTGAGTCAGAAACATTGCTTTCTGCACTTTTGAAAGGAGCTAGATAGTTGCCATTCATTTTTCTAACTACATATCCTAAAAGCAAAAATTGCAAAATATTGACATTTGAACAAAATAGAAATTTAAAATGTAATTATAATTCTTTAGTAACACGTGAAACATTATAGAGTTTACTTCTGGAAATTATGAATTATGGATCAATTTAGCAATTTACAGTCTCTCTAAATATCTATACTCTCTTAGCTGAAAAAGCAGGAACACTATGGCAAACTAGGTTAGTCAATTTCAGAAAATCCAAAATAACCAAGTTCTATTAAACATTAATTGTTATTCATGTTTAAAATTTAATATCTGTATATTTTATCTTTTTACTCATCCAAGAATGTCATATTGTATTTTTCAAACAAAAGACTAAGCATGGATAGAAAAAGGAACACAACATTTTTTTTTTTCCCATGTAACCTTTGGAATAAAAAAAAAGCAGTTGGAAAACCTGAAAATAATATTTTACCATTACAAACACTACTCTAAAAGAAGACCTCCTGAAACAACCTGTCTGAAAGGTACACTATGGATCAGTTAAAAGAGAAAAGTTCTTTAATAGGATACCTTACCGGCTTTTACTGACTTCCATTGGTTAGAGTGTGTGAACTTGGCAACTCCTCATAGAACTGCACGGTTTTCATACTCAGTATGCCTGCATGCATGTATGTGTATAGATAATTGCTATGCCTTGTACCGAGGATATGAACTGTGTAAAATTACTGTAGGAAGTTGTAAATGATGTATGAAATGAGAAATCTTTGCCCACTGGCAGTACACAGATAGAACCAAGATAGTGACGTGCAATCTCTTCTTAGTCATTTGTCATAGCATTCATCTTATAAAAGGCAGACCACATCAATAAACCTGAGTGTAAAACATGCATACTAAACAACAGATTTTATGTCTCCTCTTTTAGGTCCAATCTCTTTCTTGAAAATCAGTTTACAAAAACCTTTGTGTCCAAGGTAAATGTAAAAAATGTCTACGTAAATAATTTGAATTACTAGTCCACAAACATTACCAAACCCATTGCCAATGAGTCAATTACTACTCATAGTGACCCTATAGGACAGAGTAGAACTGCCCCATAGAGTTTCCAAGGAGCGCCTGGTGGATTTGAACTGTTGACCTTTTGGTTAGCAGCCGTAGCTCTTAACCACTATGCTACCAATGTTTCCACAAACATTACAGGCCTTCTTAAATTAAATGCAGACGTTCTAAATAGCATTGTGTGTATGTGCCTTTATGCTTATACTCAAGTATTGCTGAGTTTCTAGATTTGCTATACAAGGTAAACATTTTTGTGAAGACACATAGAGGCTTTATCTACAATGCCTACCGTACAGCAATTTAGAAACATATGAGGGTAGGATTGATATTTTCATTTTGTATCCAGATGTTTGAAAGACTTTAGATTTCACAGTCATTGATTGGAATAAGCTAATGGAAGGAGCATATTTCTCCTAAATCAGTTTTAATCTAAAACTCTTGTGGTTGACTTTTACTCAACACGTCTGACCAAAGCCCAAATCAAATATTTGATCAAGCAATTGTGATAATTAAACTTATGCATATTCAATGACATCTTGTCACAAGTACCAGTACTCTAGTACCAGGAAAACAAATCTGAGAACAGAAATAAAAATAATACAGAAAAATAGTCTTCTCAGATTGACGTATACTTTTAAATTCTAGAATTAGACCTTAGAAATTAAACATTTGTTGTTTTTAGCTGCCCTTGAGTTGGGCCCCAACTCATAGCAACCCTATAAACAATGGAGTGAAACACTGCACAGAACACATTAAGTAAGGCTGTGCCTGTACACGGAAACCCTGGTGGTGTAGTGGTTAAGTGCTACGGCTGCTAACCAAAAGGTTGTCAGTTTGAATCCGCCAGGTGCTCCTTGGAAACTCTATGGGGCAGTTCTACTCTGTCCTGTAGGGTCGCTCTGAGTCGGAATCAACTCAACCGCAGTGGGTTTGGTTTTGGTTGCCCAGTGGTTAGGAGCTCAGCTGCTAACCAAAATGTCAGCAGTTCGAATCCATCACCCTATCCTTGGAAACCTTATGGGGCAGTTCTACTCTGCCCTATAGGGTCACTCTGAGTCAGAATTGACTCGATGACAATGGGTTTGGTTTTTTTTTTTTTTTCCTTTGGGGGGTTGTGCAAGAGGGAGGGTTGTACCTATATAGAAAAATAAGACCAAGGTGTTTTGCTCACATGATCAAGTAAGTTCAAAAAAGCTCATGAAGGCATAAGCTAAGGTATCATTTCAGTCTTCAAGAAGTTGGCAGCTTACTAATACAGTGCTCATGGTATAAGAAGTGATTCTTTTTTGATTATACCTGAACTTTATTTTTTATATACACAGAAGAAAACTTAGTCATGCTAGTGCATCTTTCTCAAATATGAATGTATTCCTTCATGTGCCCATTATAGTTCTGTTAAAAAAACAAAAAAAGAATATGATCTGGTGTTTGACATTTTTTTACAGTATGCTATTGATAATTCTTTCTGAAAATTGTAAAACAAATATTTCCTTACCAATTTAGTTCATCTCTTCTTGGAATTACAACTGATTTTTCTTTCACTTGATGGAGTTAGAAGTGAAATATTTGATTCTATTTCCCATCAGTAGACCACATAGATGAATGTACTTAGTTTTGCATATGAGTCACATACAAATGATGGTAGAGTTTGGTTGCCGTGAATAAAGTCAAAAGGGCACAAGAAAAAACAGTATCTTCATTTGAATTATTTTTAAGTAGAATGTAAACATTGTCTCATTATAAAAAAAACATAAGCTGCAGAAATTAACTAAAAATCTTCAATCTCTAAAAAGATGTTTCAAATGTTGACCTAACATTTAGATTATGCTTATAAACTAGGCATTTTCACCATCTTTAAAGTTAATATATAGAGACTTTTTTTTTGTTGTTTCGTGTTCTCTTCCTCTTCTTTCTATTGTACTTGTCCAATTTTGGTTGATGGTTCTTTTCTCACCCACTTGCCTCTTTGTCTTTTGCCCCAGTTCTTCTTACTCTCATTAGTTTATAGAAAATTTCTTTCTCAGTTACTCTATTCTCTTATTCTCCTTCTCTCTAAGTACCTATATATGTTGAAACTCTGGGACCAGCATATTGGCCGCTGATTGCTCTATGATTCCTCTCTCACGGTATTTTCATTTTTCCTTGTGTATTTGATGGAAAACGTAAAAGCTGGGGAAGTTCTGAGAGTACCAGCTGAGTGGACAATTAAGGAAACACTTGCTCATGTCCATATGTCATATAATTAAAGGCAAGCAACCAGACACTTTCCCATGACAAATAAAACATCCCTACACCACCTACTCCCAACCACCACCACACACTGAAAATAATTGATACCAGAAAAATAGGAACAATTCTGTGAGGCAAGGAAGAAAGGGCCTACTTCTGAGTTTAATCAGAGACTATGATCCATTAAAACAATCAGTAAAATCGCTCTGAGTATGATAAACCCATTGCTGCTGAGTGGACTCCAACTCATGGTGACCCTATGCATGCAGAGTAGAACTGTACTCCATAGAGTTTTCAAGGCTATAAACCTTCAGAAAGATCACGAGGTCTGTTTTCCAAGGCACCTCTGAGTAGGTTCGAACCTCCAACCTTTGGGTGAGTAATCAAGCACCTAACCAACCATTTGTGCCACCCAGGGACTACTTGCTCTTAGGTAGGGATTAGTTATATTAAAAAAAAAAAAAAAAAGTTTTTAGAAGTCATATCAGAGCACACTTTTTTATATTTCCCTTCATGTATATAAACATATCAGAATATACCTAAGCCTTCATTGAATTCATAACAGGTTCACATAGCTTTCCAGATCAGATATCTCCCCTAGTAGGAAGCATTCAAGTAAACTTCAGTTGACTCAGTTCAGTTGAAATATTTGAATCTACACAGTAAAAACAAACTTAAGTAAAAATCAAAATGCAGCATAATTTTTCGTTAACCAAAAATTCCGTCAATAATCATTGTCTCTTGGTGAAAAGTTTGTGGGTCCCTTTAGCTAATGAGAGACAGAAAATATCGGTCAGGTCTTTGGTTCAAAGTGTATTTCTCTTCTCTCTTCCTCAAGTCCCATTTTTTTTCTGGTAGCTGTTAATCATTTTCTTTGATATTTCTCTGGAAATATTTACTCTGTTCAGTAAAACTGACGCTAGAGTTAGTCTGCAATACAGACCTATATTTGGTAAAGGTAATAAATAAACAAAGTTCATGACATGTAACTACGGAAAGAGTTTGCCCTGCAATTTTTTAAAAATAACAATTTTTTATGTTGAGGAATTACGCTTTTGTTTAGCTTGGCTATATGCGATTTCTAAAATTTGGAATGCAGAACCTTTCCTTTTTTAGGATGCATCCATTCATTAAAATTCACATTTTTTATGCATACTATAATCCTATAATCAGAGATTCCGTAACATGTGATTCACACCTTTGTTTAATCCTCATACTTCAAATACATTCATGGGCCACTTAATTTAACCAATTTTATTATAAGCATGAATCCAATTATCCCTATCTATTGAGAATTTGTTAACCTGATTTAAAGAAAGGAAGAACTGGAAATTCGTCAATGAGAAGTTTAAGTAAAGTCCTATCAGATGTAAACTCCTTTTATCTGAGAGGAGTTTCTAGAAGGTTGTAACATTTAGGCTGACTTGTAAGAAAGGACAAGATTTTGCATTCTTGGGTGAATAAAAAATTCTTTTAAAAAGGCTACTCTCTCCTTGGCCTAGGAGGGTGATTTTTATGGTATCAATTGGCTCCCATCCCTCTGATTTATGATTGGATTTGTCTAATGGTACTGGAAGGAGTTAACAGTTTTCAGTGGCTTCTTACCCTACCTGAGGTCACAGCTCCTATAAAGCAGTTCCCTCCTACAGATAGAACTTCTTCTCTGAGTTCCAGTAACTCCTCGCTCCCCTTGATCCTTCTGGCCTAGGCACAGTAACAGCTCCATTAAGATAGGTTAAGATAGGTTTCTCTTTACTCTGCCCACACCTTGTAAATAAATTCTTCGTTAAACTCTCATCAGTTGTCCCATGGAATGTACCGTCTATTTCCCGAGAAAGAAAATCTATTATGTGCCCAAATTCATGTAAAACATTTCTCGTATATTATTCCATTTAATTTTATAAATAAACTTATAATATATTCCATATTTTATACACAAAGAAACAAAGGCTCAGCAGGTCTAATAAACTTTCCCAGGCACACAGATAAGGTATAGTCAAAACTGAATCATGGTCTCCTACTCAAAGTCTAGCACTCTTTCTCCTATTGTTCACTTTTTTCCTACTTTCTTCTAAGTGGCTTTGACTTGATGACGTCCATCAATGGTTATTTATTCAGAGCCTACAGTTCTTTCTTATATATTGAAACTGAATCCAGATAAACACATAGGTATTTAGGAACAGGAGATGTGCATCTGACTAGTAATCATTTTGGCTGAGAATCTCTATGACACACTGGTAAGGGGTCATCTTTTTCTATGTTAGTACCAATATTAAATTTAAGGACTGCCTCCAGGACATTCTAGCTTCCTTTAAGAATCTTTTTTATAAGTCTTTAAAAGTATTAGAATTATTTTTGTGTATCGTTGAGAAACATATTAAATAAATATTCTAGATGATGGACGGACAGACGGATGGACGGACAGACGGAAGGATAGATGACTAATAACAGAGCAGGGGGATAGGGGCTGGGGACATCTGACAGATCCAGATGCTGACCATGAAGAAAACACGTTTATCCACAGCTCACCAAGTCAGTCAAGTGACAGTACTAGCAGGTAGAATCTAATAAGGGGTTGTAGGTTCTGGAGTTCAATGGAGCAGTGGAAATCATCTGGAAGGTTTCCCATAGATAGCAAAACTATTAGTTCTGTGAGATACGAGGAGCAGGAGAGCTAGTAAAAATTAGGACACATTTCAAAATAATATGTACTCCTCAGGTTTGTTGTGAAGAGTAAGTAGATGACAAATATATATATATATATATAACACATTCATCCCAAGTATATATGTGGTATAATGGAGGGTATGGAGAAACTGATAAACATATCTCTGACAAGATGGATTAAAGATTTGGGTTGGGCTTAATATAGGGTGGTAGTTATCAGAGATATTAACTAGGATAAAAAGACAATTGAGAATCAAGACACAGGTAACCATCCTACAAATACCAGTGTATTAGGAATTGAATCATGTTCCCCTAAAAAATAGGTTAAAGTCCTAATCCTTAGTATGTATGAATATGATTTTATTTGAAAATAGAGTCTTTTATGATGGTCTAGGGTGGGTTCTAATCCCATCTGTGTTATGAAGAAGAAACCACAGAGACAGACAAAGGAAAAATGGCCCATGACAGCAGAGGCAGATTAAGCTGTAAGCCAAGAAATACCAAGGATTGCAGGGATCACCAGAAGCTAGGAGAGAGTCAATGGAACAGTTTTTCTCTCAGAGACCTCAGAAGGAATCAACATGGCCAATGTCCTGATTTAGGCTTCTAACCTCCGGAACTGTGAGACAATAAATGCCTGTTCTTTAAAGCTGCCCACTGTGGTATTTTGTTACTGTAGCCTTAGTAAACTAAGACATAGGGCCCCCACACAAAATTGCAACACGGAAAGGATACCTGCCAACAAAGCTTTCACAGGCCTTGCTGCACAGACACGTTAGTTTCCTCTGACTATTAAAAGTCCTAAATTTATGACATTTACTAAATCTATTTTTCCCACAACTGGCCTGTGACCTAGAATTAACTATTTCTGCCAAACTTCCCACTCCCTACCAACACTCTCATTAGGAAATCTCAGGTGTTGGGAAATCTGTTAAGTCATAATTTGTCATTAGGTGAGAATAACTTTGAGGTTTACCTTCCTCTCTTCAAGATGTTTGTCAACCTATGTAATCTATAATTGGTTAAATATTTTAATATTTGGGGGAATTACTCCCATAAGTTGTGAAACATTCATTCATAACCATCAGCAACTCAGGAAAAGTAAATTTTGGTGTGTCTGTGGAGGGCAGTTGCTTTCTAGAGTCTTAGGAGAAAAACAGAGGAGATCCAAGAGTTTGAGGGTTATGTTTTCATTCATTCTTCTGCAGGGATTTTCCGCCTTTCTTGGTTGAAGTCAGAAAATTCAGTAGAGTTTACAAAAATGATTCATTTATTCAAGATCATGTAAGTTATCCATTTTGCTCTAAACTAACCTGAATGTTTAATATAATTCTCAAACTGAGTTTAAAATAACATCAACTGGATTTTTTTTCTTGGAACATAGCAATTGGTAGTAAAATTAATCTAGAAAAGAAAGGAAGGAGGCAAGAATATTAAAAATGTATGAAAAAAGAATACTGAGTGCATACTAACATAAAATGTTAAAATTCCTTTTGATTAAAGTAACTAATTAAAATAATGTTTCACCAACTTCTAGACAGATGTACAAACTAAGAGAGTCAAATAATAAATTCAAGAATAATCACTATACATATATACAGTATATATGTATATATGTTTGTGTGTGTATATACATGGTTGAACACATGTATATGTGTTTATGTGTGCGTGTGTATACACGATAAACATTCACATACCATGAAATGTGAATAAATTGTATTGGAACCATTTAATAGCATGTGAGAAATTGGAGGCCAATACAAGAATCTCCATACATGCTAATTTAGAATGTTCAATTAAAAACTACAATCAAACTAGCCAAAATAATTGCAAAACCACCAAAACTTATTTAATATTTATCAAACCCCAGAGGGCTAAAAGCTTTTAAAATTTGAAATTATAGACAAAATCTCAAAGAAAAATATTGATAAAGGTAGCCATTTAAAGCTGTTGAAAAGTAAACTAAGTTAAATTAAAAATACAGATAAAGGAAAATATTTGCAACAAGTATTAATGGTATACAAAGATTTTCATCAAGGAAAGAAAATAAAAAATAGACAAAAGACATTATATATAATTCAGACAAAAGAAAATATAATTAGAAAACAAATAAGGAAAAAATAATCATGCTATCTACTAGTTAAAGTAATGCAAATTAAAATAGCAATGAGACATTTTTGTATACTTATTAAATTGGGCAAATAATTTTCTTCTTTTATTTAAACTCAATGTTTGTATTACTGACATACTTGGTGTCCAGTTAAACTGGTAAAAACTCATTTAGACAGAAAACCAAAAATATCTTTTAAAACTATAAAAATATTTATTCTCTTTTATCCAAAATCTAATTTCTGTAAACTACAGACATACAATATATCCATTAACTTAATTCCTGAAAAAAAAAAAAAAAACTTCTGTTTATCTGATTCTAAAATAAGAAAAATTTTAAAGGAAAAAAATTAAATGCAAGGGAAGAAAGAAATTAGTGACCATCCATAATCATACCATCGAGAAATAACCACAGATAAAATTTGGGTAATGTTTCCTCCCTTGATATTTTCCTCAAGATACAAAATTTATATTTTTGTATAATAATATATAAATATTTATATGTATATACAATACAACTTTTCATTTAGTGCTGTCCTGAGCATTTTTACATCATTAAAAATTATTGGCAAAAAATTTAATGTTACAGGATTATCTATTATGTACTTATGCCATTATTTATTTCATAAGATTTATTATTGGACTTTGAAGTAATCTCTAACTTTTCACTATATAAATGACACTGAACTCTAAAATAGAAAACAGCTTAGAAACAATCTTCTAGTTTAATAGTATAAATGGCTAAAATAGACTACATCCAGCCATAAAAATTAATAAAAACTCTGCAGAATGCTGGAAATATGTTTATTATACAATGTCCAGCCATGAAATTGCAACTAAGGATTTAACTCATCTAAGAAACTCTGCCTGATACCTTACATTAAGGAGCTGTTCACCTCACTCCCATCTAATATATACGATTTCCAGGCTTATGTGTGCTCTGTGCCTCCAGTTCTGCTGTGCCAATCTTTTTCAGGCACCCTGTAGGCACCCAGGATATGTGAATTATATGATTGACTGAGTAAAACCTGCTAATGAAAAGACTAAATAAGATTAACAAAGCATTGTTCATGTTCACCCTCTCTCATTCTTTCAGTTGTTTCCCCTTCTCTTGATAGTATCATGCAGGCATACTTTCATCTTGGGCTTTGTGGATTAAGAACAAATGATTTTCAAAAGGTTTGGAAAATATACCACCTTAATTCTATCATAAGATTATATTCAGAGAGCAACAGTTCAGTGTGAGCCTGCCCAGTGCTATGTATTTATTCAGCCCCTATTTGCCTTGGCATACAGAGCATCAGAGTGATGCTCAAGACCCAGCATGTCCATGAGATGACACCTGTGAAAACAGATGGCAGTCAGGCAAGCTTTTATCATTAATACCAAATTACAATAGAGAATAATGCCTGAAACCTCTCTTGAAGACAAAGAAAATTTGCTAAACACAGCTTATTGACATGAAAATAGGGTTTAATTTCAACAATAATAATAGCGAGAATGCATTTATCACTATCAGATAGAAAACCCTAAGTAATGACGGAAGAGGTAAAGTTAGACCAAAAGTCTAAATGCACGTTTCCTCTACTCCATTGCACTCATGAGTGAAACGTGTTAGAAGATTTAGGAGTGCTCATTCTCTCTCCTTTTGTCTTTTTCACCCAGATACCCAGCAGGAAAGCTATACTGTACCCTGTACAGCTGCAGTTCTGCTGCCCAAATCATTCTCGGCATCCTGGCTTCTTTGGACTGTGCACACGGTCCGTCAAAGGATCTATACCTTGCTTGTAACTGTCAACAGAAAGGGCGCCTTGTGGTCACACACGAGGGCACAAGTCACCCAAGTCAAAGGATCAGGGAGGGATAGAATATTTGTTATTCCTGTCAGTATTAAAGGGGGGAATAGCCTTGCCTTTCTTTTCCTAAAATTATGAATTGCACTGCCCAACAGGCTTTGAAAGAAAGCAGAAAACCTAAAAACGAAAGAATGCAGAAAACTTATCATAAATATTACTTTGTCCATGGAATAGATTTTGCTGTTTATAAACTATGTCACTGTTTACATGACTGTTATCCAAGTCTCACATGTCAGTTTATGCATGCACATAATTGTTCCTTGGGGGAAATGGTATCTTCACTTAAGAGTAAGAGAGAAAAACACTCTTTCTCTTCCTACAAACAAAGCATTGTGATCTGAAAGAAAAGGGGACTTTTTTGTTGTTTTCTCAATTCACAAACATACACATACACACACACTCATGCATACACAATAGAGACAAATGCAGAGCCTATAAAGGTTTGAAAAAAAGCATGGCATTCTTAGTAGTTTACAATATAAATTAAATTTCTCTAGCTTTGCATTCCCAAATTAGTTTTATGGAATTAATTTTCCCTTTATTTCTCTTACATCGTAAGTTTGGTCATTAAATATTCTACTGCACTCTAATTTTCTTGAAGGTAGGAATAGTATCTCACTCACCATTGTTAGCCACAGCGTATGGTTCAAAAATTTGAATCTAATGCTAATTATAAAAAGAAAATTCTATTTAATTTCAATTTTTGATTCATAGATTGTTTCTTCTTTCCCATATGAAACCAAGATGGTTAGAGTTTTAGTGCCTATAAACTCAACACATTTATGTAATCACAGTATTCTGAAGTCTCTGTTTTTAAAGATTTTCCTCTCAGATTTGATTCTTCCTTACTTTTAAGAAAACTGTCAAAACAAAACACTTTTGGATTTGAAGATATCATTCATTAATGCAACATGCTAAAATAGAACTTTTGAAAGAGCAAACCAATATACATTTAAAAAACCGAACGCGTTGCCATTGAGTCAACTCTGATTCATTTTGACCCTACAGGACAGAGTAGAATTGCCCGCTAGGGTTTCCAAGGAGCAGCTGGTGGACTTGAACTGCCGATCTTTTGACTAGCAGCCGAGGTCTTAACCACAGTTAGAGCCATAACAATCTTCTATACATTAATAACGATAGGTAATATTTATTAAGTACTTACAAACGCTATGAGTCGGAATCGACTCGATGGCACTGGGTTTGTTTGTTTGTTTGTTTTATTACAAAGTGACAGGCAGGCCCAGTGCTGCTTCACAGGATATTCCAGAACCATCTCTTGACACAAGTATCTTCCTGATACTAGCATCCCCACTTCATAGAAAAGGAAAACTAGACCTGAAGAGGTTAATAAGTGGTGCAGGTCACAACAACGTATTAACTGGAGCTAGAATTTCAGCCCTCATTTCACTGACTTCATTTCTTCCACTCTTATGTACTCTGTTCCATTGTTTGCTTAATAATAATTGCATGTCTCTCTGACCTGTGTTCTCCATTATAGGTGCTAGCAAAGGGCGTTTGCCTATATCCCCATCTTCGTGGAAGCCCTAGGGAAAAGAAAGAAAAACAAAGTTATTTTTAATTTAACAAATTTGAACGACCGATGTTAGAATCAAAGACCTACAGCCCCTCTAAATCAGATTTTAATCAAAGTAGATATTTATTTATTTGATTAACATTTGTTGAACACTGCTATTTGTAAAGCATTCCCTACACATAGGCAAATTCCATAATATTTTTAATGAAACAAAATATTTATATTACCACAACAGTGTATATAATAGGATTTGGCTTGATAGTTGTGGCCAATTTCCACATAATCTGTAACAAATAAACCAAGCAATTCTTAAAAGAGTCTTTTTGAATAAATGTGGATGCAAGAGAGATAGTAGAAGCAATTACTGATGAGAGTATAGAAAGTTATGCATTGAATCCCAGCTGTGGAGCAAAAAACAGTAAATTTCCACACAGTATCGGAGGTTTACACTTGCTCTTATACAACGGCATGTTGTGGCAAGAGCCACAGCTAAAGAATACAGCCTTGGAAAAGAGCATGCCTCAACAACTTCTATTATTGTTACAGAAACATGCGATCTAGAACAGATACTTTCACATGAAATACTTGTACTTTACTTAATTTGTGTATCTTGTATAAACCCATAGGTAGACTCATGCCACTGAGGGTGCTGGGAATCTAGTTACCATACTATCAGAAAAGAATCTCAAAGATTAATCCTGCCACATCCAACGTTCTGAAATCTATACCCTACTACTCCAGATACACGCACCATTCTTCAAAACCAAAGTCTGCAGACGTTGACCAAGCTTATTTTCTCCTTATCTCGTAGCTAGGAGTTGAGAACAGAGGGCTGTTTCTCCTCCATTGGTACGGAAAATATTTTTACCCTCTGAGATCCAAAGGAAATAATATTGATTTGCTAAGTGACTATCAGGGAAGCGTCATGACAGCACTTAGACTGAAGGTTGAATCCTGTCTCTAGTGCTTACCTGTTCTATAACATTGGGCAAGCAACTTAACATGTGCCTCAGTTTCCTTAATCTGTAAAGTAGGGATATTAATACTAACTATCTCAGAGGGGAGCTGTGAGAATGAAAGTGACAATGTAAATAAAGAGCTTTTCATCACGCCGGGCACCCAGTGAAGACTCAGTTAACATTAACTTTGCTTCCCAACAGTCAATGATAACTGAAATGGTGGCCAAAAGCTTCACTGTACTTGTTTCCTGTAAGAATTAGTCAGTCTTACTATTCTGAACTCTCCTCAAAAACTTCTAGTAAGTGAACCATTTCATTTAATGCTAGACATTCCAACTGCAGGATCCTCTACAGAAGGGGAGGATAATGACTGGACACAGAAAGGTGTCTTGGGCTGTGATGAAGAGGTTAGGCCAATAGCGGGCATATGTGCTTCATATACATTCCATTTGTTTTTAGCAAATCCCTAAGATAAAAGGCTCAAAAGAAACTTTCAAAACTTAGGTTATATTTATAAGTTAACTGACACTCTGAGCTAGATTCTCCCAATCTGTCAGCTGCTGTCTGTTAGAGAAATTTTATGCCCTGGAGTAGTTGAGATGCACAATAACTCATAAGTGTGACTTCCAGGAACTCCCATTTTACACAACCCTAGCCCTAAGCACACAGACTTTTAAGCTGTAAACTACAAGGACAACAGAAACACAGAATGAGGAGCCGAAGGGGGCCATTTCCACCATTTTGAAGCTAGTTTATTTAATTACATAACACCCTTGTATTTTCCCAAATATGAAATTCTCAAATTAAGAGGAAATATATAAATTATAAATATGCAAATTTGTGGGACTTGACAAAACAATTTGTGGTTCTCTGAAATATGAATGGTAACACTGTGAACAATTATAAAAATAAAAAAGGGGCATAGCCGAATGAATGAAAGTTTTTGCCATGCCTTCTGTCATTCCTCATAATACACAGATAAGACTTCCCATGGGAAAAAGTCTGTAGGCATATTTGCTCACAATTTCAGTCCTGAATTTAGTCAGGCAGCACCTTCCCTGGCCGTTCAAAATAAGGAAAAAACAGCCACATCCTTCAAATGAAGACCATAGTGATTAACCACTCAATGAAGGAAGGAGTCAGGGAAAGGGATAGGTTTTAAGTTGACCAACTTCACCATAGTGTTCTAATATTTATTCACTTATATCTGAATAAAAATATAAATGTAAAAAAAAAAGAATCCTTAAAGACTTTGAACCTCTTACCCTTATATCATTTACTGTGAAATATTTCAAAATTCTTTAATATTATTGGATCTTTTAACCCATTAGTTTTGAAATACTATGAAATGTATTTATTGACTGTCATGATTTTTTTACTATAATTTTCAAGGCATTTGGAAAATATAAATATGTAAGTAAAAAATGATTTTTAACCTAAAACTGTGAAACAGAATACTTGCAAGTAGAATATCTGCATTCTTGGTATGTTTTAAAATAGATATGTGTATTTCAGTACCTATCAAACACTTAATAGAAGATGGCTCCTCAAGGCAATTTGCAAACTGTGGTTTCATCTAGATATATGTCAGTGTAAATCAGGAACCTTCAGTTCACCGTTTTCTAAACAAGCATGCCATAATCTTTGCTAGCTCTGTTTCTGTGAGGCTATCATAAATCTACCTCTCCTCACAACGCAGTCACAGATTCAAATGCTTGAAAGGATAGTGAACTCTACCTACCGCGAGTCTATCTTCCTAGTCAGAGTTAGTAATCTCCTTCACCTGTGGGGCATATTTCATTTTCACACAATCATGCTTAAAAGCTACCCCTTTATTATCAGGCTGCATTGAAAGCCACCTTTTCTGTTGGCTCAGAAATTCCAAGTAGGAATGAACCCTCATTTTAATGTATACACATATGGGGTTTGCATGTAGATTCTACTAAATTTACTAGTGTGGACGTTGGTGAATTGAAAGCAAACCTAGGCTCAAATGCCATATAAACATTTATCTCAGTTTGCTACTGCTGATGTTTCATTTGTTTTCATCTAAACCTACTACTAACATTATCCAAGTGGAAGGAGAAACTAAGATTCCTTCTTTTGGATTTATTGCTAATACTACAGGTGTCTTTGTTTTTAAAATAAAGTATATAAAAACATTTAATTTTAATCTTCCAACCTAAAATGGTAGATTAAAACCAGAAAATTTTAAATAAATAAATAACCCTTACCCCTTTCTGGAATTATACTTTAGAGTTTTGTATTTCTTGAATGCATTCATAGGCTCCCTTAGGATGTGAAATGTATGGAAATATATGTGCATCAGTAAAGGAAGAACTAAATTTATTCTTTCCCCACATCATGCTCTTCTTTGCAGTAGAGGTTTTTAATTCAATACAGAGCTAGAATGAGATGGAGCCAATTTCCTGGTCTCTATGTGTGACAAATGCTGAAAGTGGCACAAGATTAACAAATTAGTTGAAGTATAGATCTTAAAAGATTTTTTTTCTGTGTCTCTAAATCAAAAATCATACTTGATTTGAAATGAAGCCTTCTTTAGACTTCAATCATGGTGAAGGATCTTTTCTTTTTCTGTGTTTACGATGAAAAGATGGGATAGAGGACAACATAGTAGCAATGTTTTTCAAGCCATTTCTTTATTTGTAGGAAAGTTTACAAAGTCTATTTATTTGAAATATGAAATCATTTTAATCATCCTCTAAGTTTTGGATTAACAGTCTCAATGTGCGGGTTTTTAATGTTGAATCTTTTTCCCACAATAAATGCTGATTCCCAAAATGAAAGCATAAAATAAAGGGCAGCATTACAATTTATTTTTTTCTGTATTTTTTCATGGGTAAAATTTATGTTTAAAATGTAAGGTTCTAGATAAATATACTTGCCTTTCTAATAACATTTCTTAGTTTGGTTGTAAAGGCAACAGTATCAGGCTTGGCTGTTTTACCTACCCTCAGAATCATGGGCTTGATATAATCCAGATAGCTAACACCACACAATAAAAACATCTGTGACAATAAAAGCATGTCAACAGTTGTGGAATTGTTTAATTTGGGAGAAAATGGGTATGTTTAATAATCACATGTGCGTGAATTGATTACTCCTCTTTGTCTGGGAACTTATATTTTGAAAACGGTAGGCTTTATTTTGAAAGGATCTTAAGTTAGGATGTGAAAACACTTTATAAAAAGTATTCGGAAATAGGTGTTTGGGATTTGGCTCACTCATTCAACTTTATAGCCTAGTCCTCGTCCACCTGTTTTGCTTGGGCTTAAATTATATGAAACTAACAGCATTTTAAAGAAAGCAAAATCTTCCTTGTTGTACTGAAACACGATAACACGATTAAAATTCATAAAGAGCTCTATTCAGGTTGTGCATCTCAGTCTCGAAATCTCCTTTCACATATCTGCTCATGTTGACAGACTATGTCATAATACATCCACAGAGAGATCAGCACTGAAGAACAAAATTTTATCACCTGACAGCAAGAGGAAAACTGATTTTCAGTATTAAATTAGTAAAAACAGACCATTACCTCACTCTCAATAAGACTACTATCTTTAAATAACAAGGTGTCTGTTATAATCACAAGTATACATACAAAGGCAGTTAGGCTTGTTCCTGTCTTTGGTATCGCCTTTTGCTGGCAGCCTTTTATTATTATTGTTGTTGTATCTTTTTATTTTATTTATTTAATGTCTTGGAAGTGGCTGCGGGACATTTTTAAAAATAATTTCTTAATGAGACAGCTGGTATTACACACTTAAATATGTATCTGCAGAAACCTACTAGCCACTGAAATGGAAATGAATGTTTAAGCTTCTGCTAGAAGTTAGGTACCTTTTTCATATAACATCTTGCTCTGTGTTTGGATTTCGGGATACATTTAACAACACCTGCAATAAATAATGTCTTTTACAGCCTAGGGCATCATCTGCCACTTAGGCGTTAATTTTGCCCCTGTTTGAACACCCTACAACATATACACTTCTCTTTTGTCTATTATCCTAGAGTTGTGCTATTCCCAAATATTGACATCATCTCTTTTTATCAGCATTAACTGCTCTGAAGCTTCCCAGGCTCATGCTCAGCTCTATTTCTTCCTATTGATTATCTTCCTCACTCCAGCAGGTAGCTAGCCAGCGAGGCTGTCCTGAGAAATAGCTTCCAATGACTTTATACGCACAATTTACACGGAATTGTTTAAAGAAGATATTAGCCTCAATACAAATCAGTGAACCTCATTTAGTCAATACTGCACAATTCCACTGTTGGCACCCTGTCACATGTTACTCTTTACAGTCAGCTGCCGTACCCAATCTGCACATTAGCCATAGTATTTAGTTTCATATTAAAATGAAGCTGGGTTTTTTTTTTTTCGCTTTTGCTTTTCTTTTTGAAATCCTTTCAGTATACGTTTTACATCACCTCACTGAGCCATGTGATAGTAATATATTTTGAAATATAAAAACCTGAGATTAAATGTTTGATTTTTGACAGTGTTCTTAAATATAATAAATTCAAAAGGAAATACTGTTAAGTTAAAATGGAGTGTTTTTCATTAAGTCCAATCAAATGGTAGACAACAAAGGATCTTTTATTTGAGAATATGAAGTGAAAATGAAAACCAGAAAACCTTTACTAAGAAAAGGTCCAGCTAAATTATGTTGGAAGGAGGTCTCCAGATTGAGCTTGGGTGTTTCTTTTGCTAAAAGTGAATTAGGCTAAGATATGCTATGAGGAAATATTTTACAAAGAAGCCAAACTTAATGCGTTTTGGAGATGAAAATAAGGTTTAAGAACAGTTGACTTTGAAAATAATTGTAAAGAAAGATCACATATGAAAAAAATTGCTACAGCATCTGATTTTCTCTTATAATCATCACAGGGAAATGTTGGGGGGCGGGGAGGGTAATGCTAGCCCCTTCTTTCTGCTCCATGGAAATGCTGTAAAATTCTAGGACTGTTTACATTTCAGAATTGTCCCTGCTTAAACTACTGGTTTATGATAGTTAATGAGATGATATCCAAATGTTGAAAACAGGGAAATTCAAATGAAAATCTAAATGTGAAATACAATACAATGAAATAACTAAGCAACATAATACTACACTGAATGTTTGTGCAAATATTGCAAAATGAACTGCAATACATTAAAATTCTTCATTGGTTGTGTAATACATAAGTGAAGGTTTACATATAAAAGCTTTAGCTATCAAACAAGGGATCTTATATCATATTATCCTTTTTTTTTTTTTTACTTAAAATCAACACTAATAGAGTATATTCTGAAAAGTAGTCATTAAATCTATTTGAATATTTCTTTGTAAACTGAAATAGGTAAGAATAAAGCATACTGATCAAAATGGTTTATTTGTTATTAAATGCTTCCGTGGCTGTGGCAGAAAGATTTGGGAAATATGAATGGTCAAGAAAACGGTAAGATTTTTAAGGGGTATTTTATAGCTCACGTTAAGTAAAAAGTACGAGTTAAATAAAATGACAATTTTCGATAAGGAAGGATAGTGAATAACAGTAGCCTTTTGAGAATTAATCTTGGGGAGAAATTAAAAACAAACTTATGTAGGAAATTATTGTAGATTTCTCAAGATTTTACCTCTTCGATTATAAAATGTTAAAGGTGATTTTTTACATGACCTTTGCTTCCTTTTCTTTTCTCTTTAAATATCAGTAGTTGGGAGCTGGGGCTGTGAAGCCCAGGTAGGAAAGACACTCTAAAAGATGGCCAGGCTATCCTGACCATACATCTTCTCACACATTTATTGCAAACTGACACTTATATAACAGCTTTTTTTTTTTTTTTTTTTTTTTATCACAAAGACTTAACAAAGAACAATTCAGGTACCAAGGGAAAAACATACCCCAGCAAAGAGAGAAATGCCATAACTGCATATTCAGCCTGCATAAATGCAGGTATGGCAATGATAATTGTAATATTTGTATGTGACAGCATTTTACCATTTAAAACAGGTCAATAATCTAAACCCAATAGTATTTAGATGTAATTATGTATAGGTACAATACATGCACACATTACATGTAGTGCACAAATATAAATTCTAGTTCATAAATGAAGTACACTAACATTATTAGCCTTTCTTAGTCTGATCAGTATGTATTTAATGTTTATATTAAACATAAAAAAAACAAGGTATATATTTATGTATTAAATTGCAAGGGTTTCACATGCTAGTCCATTTATCATATGATATTCTCATATTAAATAAAATCATATGCTTTATATATTGACTGAAACCTAAGAACATTCTCAATGAAGCAAATCTAAGCACAAGCAATCAAGTAAATTAAGATAGATTTTTTAAACTAACAGCAGCAAAATAGATAAACATTTCAGGTAAAAAGTATGCTAATACCTTTTTCGCAAAAAATTTTCTAAATCAACCTTAATGCTTTCAATGTAAATGCATGTTTGTTTCAAATTATGTCAAAATACGAAATTCTCAATCATGTTCAAAGACACTTTTAAAGTATAATTTTTAAAGAAATATTTTGTTCTGATTGAATTTCTAACATAAAAAGGAAAATAATTTTTGTTCTCTCAGTCTATTATGACCCACCTATAGAGGAAAATATTATTCTAGAGCTATAAGTCTTATAAATCTCATGAATGATCCCACTTATGCTGCATATTAAAGATGTATTCTGACTGTTTGACTAGATTACCAAGACGATACCAAGAAGCATGCATATCATTTCACTGAATTCATTTTAATAGCCAAAAGGAAAAAAAAAAGATACACTGAGTTCAGAAATTTCAAATAAATCTCTTTTCCATAAATAATCTTACCAGTATAACCTAGTCAGAAAGAATAGCACACCAAATGTTAGCTGTAAAAGTAATAATACTAAATTCTATGAAGTACTGACCTTTTCAAAAATGTAAAGTTAAGGTATCCAACCCAAAAGCGCTTACACACACACGCGCGCGCACACACACACAAGACATTTTGCCAGGATAAATTATGCTTTTATCATTAAAGTAAACAGAAACCGAGCACACAAGGTGATTATTATATTGTCATCCATGTAACTCTGCAGCTTTTAAAGTATGCAAAGATTTTGTTTATTCCTGAATCTCCATTTTCAGCAATGTATCAAAAAGTATTGCCATTAGGTAGCTAACGGGGATTTATTTTACAATCTATTTGATATCAATATATTTATAGAAAATGACTATAAACATATCAAGGAAATTAATATTAGCATTCTTATACATAGAGAGTATGTTTATGCATATATTACCATCTGAGGAAAATACAGATACATACATATATTGATGAATATATCTGATCACTACGTATTTTGTACAGGAAAGTATTCTCACAATCTAGAATAAAGGTGTGTGCAAAGTGTGTGTGTGTGTCTGTGTGTAAAAGGAGTAAAGGAGTAATAGCTCTATAGAGAAGCATTAAAAGTGGGCTATTAACATGTTTGAAATGAGTATTGAAGTATTATATTACTATATAAAGAAACATCGTTGGTAACCTATCTCTCCCTTTTTCTCTCCTCTTCGTCTCTCTCCTCATTTCTCTCTCTTTCTCTCTGCATGTGTTTGTGTGTGCCTGCGGTCCCTCACAAGAAAGTGAACATTTAGAATAAAAGGAAAAGATCACTGTAGGAAGGTTTAAAATAGGGCATTTTTGGTTAAAAGTACTAATTATATTAAAATGTAAATCTGATTGGGCTTCCTTTTCTGAAATATGAAATAAGGGGCCTATAACATAAGCATGAATTCACCATATATTTTGAAGATTTCTTATTAAAATTGTTTTCATGGAAATATTTACTTATATCATTAATAGCTCTATATAATATTAGAAAACATTCAGAAGTGTATATGAAAATATTATTACATAAACCCCAAGAGCCCATCTTTGAAGCATTAAGATCAAGGGTCTATGTAAAGGCAAACGTCCTCATCATTTGATTCAGATATAACTGTTTCAAACCCCTTAGCTGAATTGCTTTTAAATGGATATCTACTTTCAGGTTTTTTCAGAGTTTGCCATTATACAATATCCTAGGGTGGAAAAGGAAAGAAATGATACAGGGTTATATATCAAGAATTTACATAGCTACTTAATGTTTAACATATTGGCCACCACCTTTAAGATTATACCCTTAAATAGATATAACCTCAGTCAGATTATTGCTACAGCATTCAAGTGATCTCATTAAATGTCTTCCACAGAACAGAGCACTTTATATTGAGTATCGTTTAGTAACACCTGACTACCTAGATACCTGAAGTCTTTAGTTTAAAAAACAGTTCTTTATAAAAAGAACCCTGTTTAAACCAGAAGGTAGGAATGTTTTTTTGTCATGAAGTTGGCATAAAGTTATCTGTGACCTCTCAAATAGATATACTCCTACTCTAATTCCTGGATAATTAACAGGGATACAACTATACCCTTTCCTTCAAAATGGCCGACTAAGGATACAATGGAATCAAAGCAAGTTGGGGTTGGGGAGTGGTGTGGACTACCTTTTCCTTGGTTCTACAAAGGGTTGAGGGCCTAATTATTTTTAAGTATAATCCAACCAACCTCTTCTCATGCTTAGCTGCACTGAGTGACACTATTTGCGATGCCCAGTGTGCTGAAACTGAGCAGGTTGCTGTCAGTTTAAAAATGACTATAATAAAAGTGACCATGAAGATGGATCTTGTGATTTTGCGTTTCTAATCAGTCATCTGTGAAGAACACTTTTGCTTTGATTCAGCAGACTGGTGACAGCCATGATTGATAGCGCACGAGGATGAAAAAAGGTTATTAACTGTCTTCCTATTAAGCTCAATGTATTACCCCTCTAGGTGCATCTCATACTTTAAGTTAAAGTACTTACTCAGGTAAGGTCAAGAATGAGCTCTATGAAGACAGTATTCATCCTGTTGAAAAAGAACAAGGCATCTTTGCATTAAGACTACATTTAATTCCACTGTCCTATTCATTATTATTAAGGAGAAATTCCCTCCTTCTAACAGCATCCATACCGAAAACGCTAAAGCTATAGAAAGTAGCTTTAAATGTAAAGATTTAAAGGTAGAGCTATCTAGCAACATGTGCGTGGCATTTACATAAATCTATATTTAAACAGTGGTCATATAGTATATAGTGTACAACCTTTGAGAGTATTGTTAAAGATAGACACTGGAATTAATTTATGGTTACAAAATAAGTATCACTATTGCTTATGCAAAAAATTGTTTTAATTTTCAATCATACATAAATGGCAATTTCATGGTAGAGAAAAACTTAATAGTAATTTCTTTAGAATTCAAAGTTTCTGTTAAAATAGCTAGATACTTTTATACTTTTGGTTTAGATGTAATACAATCAACTATTAATTTTATATCATTTTAATTTTCTAAAATTAGAAATATTACATATAAACAAACATTTGAATGACAGTATCTGTGCATGTTCTTAACTAGCATATAAGCACATACATGCACAAATATTATTATAGGTCCTAAATCATTTAAGCTTTTCCAATAACGAAGGATATAGCATCAAATGAAATAATAAAATTTAAAATGCTATGTTTCTGGCATTTATTTTTACTAAAACTAAAGTGTACTAGAAAATTCTTGTACACTTCATTTAACTTCTCTTTAAAAAACATTTAAAATTTACAAGTTTGGTTATGGGAGACAACAGATTAAATATATGCATTTTAATTTAAAATTATAGTATTATGTTTCTTCTTAAATTTCCTGCTGCAAACACTCAGCACATGTCAAAGGTAATGTGAATTAGCCAAAAATATTTAAGGATATCAATAACTTGGCGTTGAAGTAATCATTTAAAGTATAACCAAATTTCAGCCCCGTGTGCTTGATGACTCTTCATTGAACAATTCTCAGAGTGGCACAGAATAAGTAAATGTCACTACAATGTTATTAGAGTTTCAGTGCAGGAAAAGCCATATTGTGCCCAAAAGTCTTCTCTACTATAGCATGACCTGTTTCTCCAGTGTCAGTTATTATACCCGTTTTTGGTCTATCATAAATTATATTTTGTACTATTTTTAATAATAAAACCCATCAACAATGTAATATAGAGAAAATGAAGTGCAAGATTTCATTGAATTTCTCTGTAGATCCACAAGAATTGGCACTGTATCCTACTTTGCTGAATATTGCAATTGCTGTTTTTAAGAAGCCTGTCCAAGTTCTCTAGTATGTTATGTATGCCAAGTATAATTCACATACTCACACACTGAGAGCCTCTTCATAAAAAATGTTAGATCAATAGAAAAATTATTTATTTAATGAATTGTGTTTATGTGGAGTGGGCTTAAATGTAGATTTTAGAATTCACACATGATTTCCTCAATACGACACATTAACTTCCTTATTAAATGGATTCCTCTTTCCATTCTATACAACTTCAACAGGCAAGCTCGTGTTCCAAAATTTAGATATTGATGATATAAGTAACAGAGGGAGACATGTGGTCAATTAAAGCAGTCTATATTCTTACAAAAATATTTGTCAAATGTAAGTTAATAAAAAATAACGTGTGTTTCTCCAAAACATTGTTTACTTTTTTAAAAGCAGAAAAGAAAAATGCAGAACCAAGCAGCCTTGTGTTAATTAACATGAAGCTCTGAAATGTTAGTACAATTCCTGTCTTCCTCCATCTGCCTAATTTGGAGTTTCTTAAGGAAATTGAGGAAATATAAAGGCAGAGTAGGCCCAAGAGGAAGGCAGACATTTCCTAGTTATACATTTCCTAGTCTCCTCTGCTTCTTCCCTTTACAGGATCAAGATCTAGGGCACATGTTGCATACAAAACACAATATTTTATGAAAGAACAAAGAAGGCAGTTTTCAGGTTGGGTCATATTTTGCAGAATCCAGCACTGGCAGACCATAAAAGTTAAAAAAAAAAAAAAAAAGCAACATTTTCCTCTATCCTTTTTGAAATGCAAAAACAGTGTTGCATGAACGTTGTTTGAGAAAGTGATAGAACTGGCAAAGAAAATAGCGACATTTTTGTGCAAACCCCTTAAATTTGGTTCTGAGGCTACTTTGACTTGGTTTCACTGACTGCTGAAGCACAAGGCATCTTTAGTTTAAAATTTCTAAGTCTTAGATTCCTTTTAAGTTGGAACACCCTTCCATAGCTCTTCCAATCCTATATGAATCTCCCCCCTCCTCCTCCTCCTCCTCTTCCTCCTCCCAGAGCCTCTAAGGGACATAGGGTGGGGATATGAACTGGATGACGCACATATGTGTAGCCAGGCAGTGGAGGCCGGCAGCTGCTGTCCACTCCCAGACTGTGTACCTGAGCGCAGTGGCCACTCTGCTCTTCCGCCCAGCCCACTCCAGTCTGCAGCGTTGCTGCTGTCACGCCAGCCGGTGATTTGATAGGCTTGTCGGGTTGCCATGGTGTTGACTTCTTGCCTCTGAGGAGCTGCCCAATGACTGGAGGTCTGGGATTAAAGCGGGAAGGAGCAGCGACCACAGTGAATTTCAGTGGCAGCTGCAGCAGCTAGAAACAAGAGGGAAGAGGACTGGCGACGAAGTCTTTAGATTGTGCCTCTTTCCCGCAGCGTGGCAGGCAAGGAGATGAGAGGGTGGAAGCTTGAAATGGTGACCACCTCAAGCCAGAAGATCAAGTGAGGGTCTTGAGACCCCCTCTGACATGCCACATGAGCAACCTGCGCGCCCTAAGCGGGGAAAATCTTCTAGAATTCGTTATTATTCACCCAAGACGGGGTGGGCGATGAGACTGGGAATAAAAGGGTGTTAAAAGGGACCGAGGTGGGTGATACACTGACACACACACACACCACGCTTCATTGGGGCAACGAAGTTAATTTAACAAATAAAGAGGCGCTATACAGAGAACTTTAAGTCATGGAAACTAACTTATTTCCAGAGCAGAAAGCGCAATTGGACCGCAACCGAGTAAATGAAGTCGTTGCCTGGGACTGCGGCCGGTGGGGGGGGGGGTGGAGGGGGGGAGGGGGTAGCCAGAGAGTTGCCTGTGCAATGCACGACCCCAGACGGAAATTGTAAACTAGGAAATGAAAGGGAAAGAAACCGCTTCTGTTATAAATTAGTAGGTAGGTGAAGGTTACGCAAAGAAGAAAAGGGAAAGTAAAGCTGTTAAAAGAAGAGAATAAAACCCGAGGGAGTTCACCCCCAACCCCCCCCCACTCCCAAATCCAAGGGGAGTAGGAGGAGGAGAAAAAGAGTGCATTCTGGTGTGATGAGAACCCTCTGGAATGTCTGGAGGAGAGGATAGAAGTGCGAGAGTAGGAAGACCCAGGCGCTAAAGAAATTGCAGGAGAGATGGGGGAGGGGCGGGGAAAGAAAGAAAAGATTCTCCGATTCTCTGAAGAGGTTTAGAGACTCAGAAGAGTGCGATTCCAGTGGAAGGAAACGAAGGAACGAAGTTCAGATGTGTAGCTTAAAGGAGGGAGGAGACGGCGAGAGGCAGGAAGAGCAAAGGGGGGAAAAGGTGTGAGCTGCTGAGGAAGGGCGTGGAAATGCAGCCACAGTCAACTGGAAGGAGCCGGGGTCGAACAGCAACTGTGAGGGCTGAGGGCAGAAGATTGAAGGGACAGCACCGCGGACAGGACCGGAGAGCTGGAAGCCAGGGGCCGCGCGGGGAACTGTTCCACCAGCCTGGCGGAGTCGCGATTCACCGCAAGTCCCCAACACACGCCTCATTCACTACTTTACAGCCACTTTCATTGATTTTCTTTAACAAATAAACATAATACCCGTTACAGCAATACTTCCTCTTGCCGCTGCTAGACTGCTATAAGCTCTGGTCGCTGCGTTTCTCCAGATAGCAGTTTGCATATATCCAGATAAACTCTTTTCCTTCGCTTAAAAGATCAAATATGTGATCACATTCAGGTTTAGAGTGGCTGGTCCTCGTCCACCTCTGTTATTCGGGAATCACCTTTCAGAATAAGTAGAAGTCAGGTCCAGATACAAGTTTGTCAGCCCGGCAAGGCTCTGTCTTATTTGCATATTAATTTTTTTTTCTAATAAGAAGTAACTCAATTTGGAAGGAAAACACAGGCAAAGAAATTGACGCGTTTGCAACTGCAGGGAAATTAACACCAATCCTTCAGCCACACCTAGACTTCCCCCCTTAAATTGTCTAGAAATACTCCTTAAGAAAAAAGAAAGAATTTATTTTAAAGTAGCCCCCCTTCAAGAGCGGTTTCTGCACGAGGTTCTTCCATACATGTCAAAGGGTTGTTGAATTATTCATTATTGTAATTACTATCATCATTGTCATTATCCCTTTCCATGTGGAAATAATTTTATTATCGTAATTTGATATCTGAAGAATTTCCTGTTAGTCGTTTGATAATCATTTTTTTCTGCTGAAAAGAAAAGTTTTGTTTATAAATGACATAGAGAAAATGTTTATAATGCTTTGATGTTTGCTATAGATTTCCGTTTATCTAATCGATCAGAATGCCAATAAAATCGATTAAAGGTTTAGTGTTTTACAAACAACCATTTTGTGCTTTTTGATTTTATGTTCAGAATGATTTTAATAAAGCTAATGCTTTCCTTTAACATGTCTCCTTTTAAAAATCCAAACCTTCATCGTTTTCCCTTTTATTATTAGAAATTGCCACTTAAAGTTCTTCTAATAGGAAAATAAACAAAAATATAAGCAATGGCTGAGACAGTTTAAATTTCATTGTCTTGTTGCTCATGGTATTTAAATAAAGCCCTTTAAAATCTTGGTGAATTATATGTGATCATTCTGTGATTGCGGAATATTAAATTAAACTTAGATAAATCCGCATTGAAGGAGGCAGCACCCGATCCTGAATTTATTTCCCATTTTCTCTAACAGCATCACTGCGCTCCTCTCTTTGCAATGACAATGTGCCAAATCTGGGCATTTTGAAAACATTTTCCATATGCTTTAACAGGGGACCGATAGACAAAGAAGAAAAGGAGATGATCTTTTTGCTGTGAGGTATATTTTCTTTTACCTTTTTTTCTCTCAGGCTTTCACTGATAATGATTTTAAAGCAGAAGTTCGAAAATCATTTAATTCTTCTTTGTTTTTGTTTTGTTTTTGCTTTCATCTTTTTTTCTTTTTGTCTATCTTGTAATTAATTCCTGAAATAGAGTTTTGGCTGCAATTTAATGTAGAGCTATCATTTCTGTACCTTGACAAACAATATTTTTTTTTTCAAAATCTTTGATTCATTTGGTTTCTGCTAGCTGCCTTTTGTAATTAAAGATGGATTTAATTATACATTTTATAACTTAGATCAGATGGGCTGTTTGTTTGGTGTAGGATTTAACCTTGCTTTTGTGTCTTTTTGTGTGTGTGTGTCTAATATTTAGGGATGTTACATGGGGGTTGGCTTTTCTTCAACTATAGAAATCTGCACTTTTGTCTTGGAAATATTGATGTTTGGATGAATGTAATATCTTGTTTCAGAATAATTCTTTTTGGTGGCTGAAGTTTAGTGCATTGTCTATACAGCATTTCATTGACTAGATATAGATGCTTTTAGATTAAAAAAAAATCATAACTTTATCTTCTGTTTAATGCAGTCACAGGTATTATTTCTTTCTTTTCCCCCCACTTGTCTGTCTCTTCCCATCTGGATCGTTGTCTCTTAGAGCTCTTCCCCAGATGGAATGTAAAATTTTGGTTGGGTACTCCTGCTAGAAATATCTCCATGTATATTTAAGAAGGGCGTGCATGTGATTCTGTGTTTGGGTGGTGTGTGTATGTGTGTGTGGGGGTGTGTGTGATAAGGGGTCCTTATTGATATGCACAAGAGCTGTGGAAGTACTTGCGAAGTTAGAGAACTGCTATTGTTTGGGAAGAGTCCTGCCTGATTTTGTTTATAAACACTGGACTGGTTGCCTGGAGGGAAAGGAGGTCACAGCAGTGCCTGAGCTCTGACCTCTGAAAGGCCAGAGGGCGTCTGACTTTTCCCTCTGCCCCCTGTCCCTTCCCCCTTCCTTAATTCTTCCTTCCTCAGACCCTCTATGACCCCTCCCCCACTCCCTCATGCCCAGCCTTACCTGCAAATAACTTTGCCTAATGACACCCCCCCCCCGAAAAAAATACCATGTCAGAACCTCCAGGAAAAAAAAAATTCTGGCTAAAACGGATTTACTCTGGAGTAAAAGCCAAAAATGAACTTTAGGTAGAGTGAAATATACCAGGGATATGAAGTTATAAAGACAGAAACCTGGGGTGGTAAGGGGGGCAATTTTATGACTTAAAAAAGGAAGACCACAAAAGAGATAAGAGTGAACCTGGGTGTGTGGGGGGGGGGCGATAAACAATGATTTAACTACCTTCAAATACTACACGTATATATACACACTCAAAACACCTTCCTTTTCTGAATTTTGAATTTCATTTCATGTAGCCCACTCTCACCATCAAAGAGAATGTCCATCCTGGATGTTTGGTCATGTTTTAAATTACATTTTTTTTCTCTTTCTTAGTTCTGAAGAAAATGTATTTTTCTCATAGTAATGAGATTTGACTCCCCACCTCAGTATTTCTTGAATAGTTTCACTGTAAATACAATGTGTTTGTGACACCTTCCCAAATAAGCTGTCAACTTCACGTCTCCCTCACACACCTACCCCGCATCAACCCCCTTCTCACACGCGCTCGCGCGCGCGCACACACACACACAGAATGACAGACTTTGGTATTAGGTTTAAGTGTGTTTTGAAAAGGAGTTGCTGAGTTAAACAAAAATGTTGGTTAACACACTGTCTTTGTGAAACAGCCCCTGGGTGGAGAAGACCCAACAAAAAGAGGGAAGGAGGAGGGGGGCTGAGGGTCTGAAAGTGTCTGTGATGAGATAAAGGGTTCCTAACGCCGAAATCTTGTAATACCTTGTTTCAAACTGAGCTCATCTATAGACCCCAGAAGCGCGGTCAAAAAGAACTAGGAACCTTTCCCCTTGGGCTGGGGCTGGCCTTGAGCTGAAGGGACGTGGGGGGAAAGGGAGGTGGGATATTTATTAGTGAATTGATGAGGATGGGGCGGGGGAGGGGAGGGCAGACAGCTCAACACTAATTAAACAGATTGTAAAGCCCCGAGTGTCCGCAGCGTAGATTTGGGAAGTAAAACGTGCCGAGGAGAAAGTCTGGAAGTGGAAATTATCTTTTGGCTCAAGGTTAATTACTCTTTGGCTCCAACACTCAACACCTAACCACCTGGTATCTCTTTTTGGCTCTCCCCAACTCGGAGCTCGGTGTCAGGGTCCCAGTGCTCAGTACTGGCTCGGCTCGGCTGGGGTAGTCCTGGTAAGTGCAGAAGAGGATCTTGGAAAAGTTCTTGGTGCGACAGGGAATGCTCGTTTCACTAGGAAATAAAAGGTAGCCAAACGATCCGTAAGAGCGGCTGCAGTGGCGGGTTCGCGCAGAGTTTAGGGACAGCGGCATGGGAGGGTGGGCAGGGTCAAAGGTTGACGGCAAGGGGTCCTCAGAGACCCGAGAGGAGGAGCTGCGGGTCCTGGCGCTCGGGGCCGAGAAGGAGAGCGAGGAGAGCAGCGGCGCAGTCGGGCCGAGCGGCGCGGATCTCAGCGCGCCCCGGAGCAGCCGGCGGGCAGGGCTCGGGCTCGCCCACCTCGCCGCGCCCCTGCCCGCGGCGCTGCGCTCCGCGCCGCCCGGCCCGCCCCACAGCCCTGCGGCCGCTGCCCCTCCGCGACCCGCCTCGCCTGCCGCGCTCCCAGGCCAGCCCTGGAGGAACTCTTGACTCTGTGCTAGCCCCTCTCTGCCCCTTCCCCTCAGCCCATTAACCCCCGACGCTCACTGCCAGCTTCTCTTAGGGAAGAGGGAGAACAAGAAAGAGAAGATTAAAAAAAAAAAAGTGCGTTAGGAGGGGAAGACTCGCCTGCAGAAGGAATAGCAAAAGTGGGCGCCTCTCTCACAAATCCTCCTTCCTTTTGTTTTCTTACTTAGAATTCAGTAACTGCACCCCCCCCCATATATTTTCCAAGAAAGATGGGGGTGGAGAGGTAGAGGAGAAATAGCCACCAAATTTTTTAAATGATTCCCCTGATTTGACGTTTGGTGTTTTGACATTAGTGACACTAATGTTATTGATGATGTTTCAGGGATAAAAAGGCGAAAGAAATAAAGGAGAACTTGAAAACGAAATGATCATCATTTCTCTATTCTTCCACGCCAGAAATAGACCCCTTTCTTCACCTGAGCCTGAAGCAGACTTATTGTTCTCAGGTGTTTCCTTCATCATACACATTTACTCGTCTGAAATCGCAGGAAATGGTTTTTCCATTAGTGAGCTTGTACATGAAGCCCTCTCCCGCAAAGGGCTTGATCTTTTCTGATTTGAACCTGAAAGTTTCCCTGCCTTCATATCCCCCAGTCTCTTTAAAGCCCCCCCCCCCACGCCCCGCGCCCCAGTCCCATACGCAGACACACCTCGAATAGTTTTTTAAAGCCAGAATTTTTGCTCTCTGGGGTGTTTTTCCGTAAACAGTAACGCTACATAAACACCTTTTTCACTTGCAAGTTACAGAGAATTTAAATTTTACCCCCGTGTGCATGTATATGTCTTAAAGGCACATGGATAAACCCCACCGGGGTGCAACCAGACACTGCTAGCCCTCTGGTGATACAGTTGCCAAGTAGAAGGGGGCTGTAAACAAAGTAACTTGAAATCTTTGAAAGCAGTCCACTTTGAGCGGTTTCTTCCCAAAGAAGTTTGAAATGGAATGGAGTGTTTGGAGAGGTAGATACTTTTCTTTCTGTTAACATTTATTAGCCCTGGTTTCTAATACACCAGTACATGCAGTGACTCCAGATACCTAAGGTAGTGACTTGCCTTTTTCTTTTAATAAAGACCATATCTGGGCTTTACTTTCCACTCCTAACCCCTGGACTTTCATTGTAACCTTAGCCAGCTGCTGTAGGCAGCCAACGTTCCTGATCTGGGCCTAGGTCTGCTCTTTTGAGGACAACCCTTTTATTTTCCCAGGTGTTTTGTTTGGTTTTTAATCCCATTTGCATCAGTCCTAGGGTTTTCCAAACGTTCCCTGATAACACAAGGGTTCAGGCCCAGAAAGATGCATGTTTGCAGCCTCTGTTGTTCCCAGAGCTTGTGCGATAAACCGTTCTGTTGGTATTTGGTAGATTTGGTGCTTAAGGCCTAAGACAAGGTTTTGAAGCAGATCTGGTGATCAGATCTTCAAAGGCCTGTCAGCTCCAAAGGAGCTGATGCTTCACCTGTCCAGGAAGCTGGACATTGCAAGTATTTCCTGTTTTTAACTCACTTGATTTGTTATTCTCACATTCACTCTAGAATTCCTATTTTGAAATGTTGCATACATGGCGTCTACTTGTGCCCTGTGGTGTAAGCAGTCTATCAGGAATCAGGGTGCTGAGTAGCAATGGAGATTATATATATATATATATATTCTCCACATTCAGTAGGGGGTATTTAAAAGTATGTCTATTCCTAGTTTTAGTTAATTATCTTTTAATGAAAGTGTCACTCATATTCACATCTGTAATATTGGAAAGAGATAATTAGATTTTCAAATGAGAATCAGCCACCTTAAATTTTGCACCAGAAAATACCAAGTATATTTCATTCTAATGAGATCTGTAGTGGGGTTTTAAAATTCATCATAATGTGCTTCAAAAAAAGATAATTCAACTGACATGCAAGACGAAAGGTTTTTTGCCTAAGTCTTCTTAAAGCTATTCCACTGAACTTATGCAATTGTGATAAAATAGTAAAACAAGAAAAAAAATTACAGAAAGATTAGAATTGTACCCCCACCACCACCCTTGCAACAGTCACTTATTCTCATTTGGAAGTTTACTTCGACTTAACTAACCGCTCCCATCTCCCATGCCCTGGGTTTTCCCTCCCGCGTGTGCAAGTGAAAGATACGTGTTTAAATAAAGTGCCTGCGGATCCACAGTGCAATTCCTTCTTTGAAACAGGCTGGGCAGAGCGATGTTTGCACACAGCCAGGCACCCGTTATTTACATACATCTGCATATTTGCTCAGGCCTCCGCATTTCGGCATTAAAGTGCGTTCCTGTGCGTAGCAGAGTAAGCTAGGAAGAGAAAAGCTCTTCATTACCCTAATTCATATTTGTGCTTCAAGCTCCCTAGTAAACAAATCTCTGGTCCGATAATAATTACTTTGCCTCATTAAAAAAAGAAAGAAAGAAAGAAAAAAAACCTCGAGTGGTTAAAGGGGATTGCTTTGGCTGTATTTGTGTTTTAATTCTTCCCCTCCTTGTTGGGGTGTGTGTGTGTGAGAGAGAGTGTGTGTGTGCGTGTGTGTGTGTGTGTGTGTGAGTGTGTGTGTGCCTGTGTGTCTAATGAAGTTTTGGAGTAGTGCGCGGGGGCGCGTGGGGTGCGAACCCCGGAGGTCCCCATCCCTTGCCCGCTCCCCGGCTGCCGCGTCCCGGGCTCCCGCTGCAGCGCTTGGAGCCTTGGAAGCTGCGAGGCTCCGGGGCTGCTCCGAGTCCCGGCTGCGCGTCATTTGCAGTCTGGGGAATGTTGATCACCTCACTAATTACACCTCTCTCTCCCCCCTCTCCCTCTCCCTCTCCCTCGCTCTCCTCTCTCATTCCCAGAGTGCATATCGGGAATAGACACACAAAGACATGCGCACTCAACTTAATCAGCCATTTTTTTAAACAGGGCTAAAACGATAATAATTAGCAGAATAAAGACATATCGGATTTTCATTTCCTTTCCTCCTTTTCCCAACCCCTTCACAACCAAACAGCGAGACCGCGGTCGGCACATGCTTTAACTCCTCCCGGACCCCCGAGGACCGCTCCATGCCCCCCACTTTCTGCTCCAGCGTTTTTATTTTCACCCAATAAAGTTCGAGGATTATTTTTTTATTTTATTTTTTATTTTTTTTAATGAACCCTCTCGTTTGACTTGGATGTGATCAGCTGTAAGTAAAATAAAAGCAAAACAAAAAAGAGGCGAAGATCGAGTAGGAACTGCAGGGGAAATGGAAAGTAAGTTTTTTCTTTAACTTTTATTGAGTAGTTTGTGTTAAATTTAGGTCGAGTATCGATTATCTTTCCAGCCTGATCTTGCACAATCTTTGATATTTCGCTCCCTCTCTCTCCCTCTCCGCCTCTCTCCCTCTCAGCCCCTAGCTCGCTGCCTCTCGCTCGCTCTCGCACACATCCCTTCATCCCGACCATCTCTTCCGCTCTGCCCCCCCCTTTTTTTAATTTTTTTTTTTTTTTTACCTCTTTTCCCCCCTTTTTTGGCTCCAGGATTTGGCCCACTGAGGGAGGGAGGGGGCACTAAGGGACCTGATTTTCCACTTTTGTTGGGGGGCTGCGTTTTCCGGGATCTAACTTTTGGATTAAGTGGCGGATTATCCACGTTTGGCCGAGCAGTTTTCGCTCCTTTTTCCTGTCTTTTCGGGTTCTGCCTCCACCGCGAGCCTGGGGCATTCTCGTGGCGCGGAGACGCTGTCAGCTCCGCCACGGCGCGGCCACTGCCCAGGGTCTCCGCTCGCCCAGCGCCACCCCGCGCCCCGCACCCCGGGCGGGATGACTCTTCCTCCGCACCCATCCTCCGAAAGTTTGGACGTTAGTCGGTGGGGCTTGGAGCCCCTCGTTCCCTGCATTACCCTCCCCCTCCCGCCCCATCCAGCCTCGCTTCTTGTCCTCCTCCTACCCCCCCTCCCGCTTCCCCTTCTCAAGTTCCCCGAAGGGCGCTTAGAGCGTGGGGCTGCCAGAGGCCCCGGGGTCCGTGCGCACTGGCCAGGGGGCTCCAGGAGGCTGGGCCGAGCGCCGGGGCCGGGGCGGCAGGTAGACACCCGCCGACCGGAGCGGGCGGCGGCGGGCCCGGCCGCAGGCTGCTCCGGGCGGCGCGGGCGCCGAGAACCAAAAGCAGGTCCCTTAGGAGGCGGGATCGCCCGGCCGCGGGGCCAGGGACCCGGGAGGCGGCGGCAGCTCGCTCGGGGCGCGTTCGCCGCTGGGTGTGTGTGCTTTAGACCCGAGGACAGGCGCCCGCCGCTCGGGGTCAAGGCTCGGAGCCGCGGCTCCGGAATCTTATCCTTTCTTTTTGGCAAAGGGCAAGGGGTGCGTGCGTGCGTGTGTGTGTGTGTTTGTGTGGGAGAGAGAGAATTGGGGGGCTGTGGGCGGCCGTGAGAACTGAATCACCCCAGCTCCCCCCTTGTCCCCCCCCAAGAAGGGTTCTATGTCTGCAAATGAACTTCACCTCCTTCGCCTCTCCCTGCATCAAGTGCGCCTTCCGGCCGGGAGCGGTTCAGGAAAAAAGGGCTGGAATGCGCCGGGTCTTATCTTCCTTCTACTCCCCCGCCTCCCCGATTCTTTCTGCTCTTTTCAATCGGAAATAATAATAATAATAAAATTTCTCATGGAATTGCATAAAGTTTCTCTGCCGTTGCCCAAGTTACAAAAGGTGCCCCTTTCCATCCCTCCTCCCCTCCAGAAGACGGTGAGCTGGTTTGTATTTCTTTTGTTACCTGTGATCCGGGCGGGGGGCTCCTATGGATTGCTCGGGCTGGGGTCCGGCCCAGAGAGAAGGCTTCGGCGGTCGCCTTTGGCCGAGACTCCTCACTTCCGCGCGGTTCTGGTGAGGTTTTAGCTACCGTTCGCTGAGACACCCTCCTTGTAGGTACCAAAGGTTCAGATCGCAAACATGGACACCCCCCCCCCGACCCCTACACACACACACACACACACACACACACACACGTTCTCCCAATCTCCCCCACCTCCGGCCCCCACCTTGCCTTTCCCCCTCCCCCCTCCCCAAAACAAGCACACACACACACGCACAACAACAACAACAAGAACCCCCCCCCCGCACCCAAACAAAACCCAAAGACAAGTTCACTGGCGGAAGATGGTGGATTGACACTGACTCAGACAGAGGCAGGTTCACCAGGAAATCTGGCCGTCCCGTTTTCTGACAGTTGCATTTCCTCTCCTTGAGTCCTTCCCCCCCCCCTTTTTTTATTAACTCTGTTCCATGTTTAATCAAGGATCATGTAGATGGCAAAGGAGAGACAGAGAGAGAGAGAGGAGAGAGGAAGAGAGAAAGGAGAGAGACAAGAGACAGAAGGAAGCTTTTTTTTTTTTTTTTTTTTTTTATTGTGTTCTCCTGGATTTTCAGTGGCTTGATCCCTATAAACGTGGAGTGGTTAAAGCTCATATGTAGTATTATATTTTTAGTTGGGTGGATGGATGGAAGAGTGGGGGAGAGGCTGCGGCTGCCGCTGCCTGCTCGGGTGTTGCTTAGATTAAGGCTGAGACTTGGCTGCGATTGGGACGCGACAGTGACACGGGCATCGATCGCTTCCATTGAGAGCCATGCAAAAACACAGCCCGGGTATGTAACACTCTCGGTGCCATCAACACTTGTTTTACTTTGTATTTACTGGCAAAACCGACAGAGCAAGCTCAGACTTTCTTTCTTTCTTTTTTCTCTTTCCTCTTTTCTAACTGAAGAATAAAAACAACTGTTTTATAGAAGTTACTCGAAAGGATGGTTTAAATAAAACAGAAAGGAGATATTAAGGATTCTTTCGCTACCTCTGTGAAGGATTGTGTTTTAGAGTTTTTCTTCTCCACTGGGAAGCTTATTAAAGAAAATGAAGGTTTTCTTTTTTTCCTTCCTCTTCTTTTAAAAAAAAAATCCTTAAGGGAATAGCTGATAGATTTCAAGGTTTGCGGTTTCAATCAGCAGGAAGGCACACAAAAATAAAAGATGGCTAGCCAGCTGTTTTAACCTCTTGCACCTGGCTTCAGTGTGGAGATCATAAGGTTTATAGTTATTTTTTTAATGGTTTGAATATTTATGGCATAAACTAGGGAAAGCTTCACTGTGTATTTATTCAATATCTAGTTGCTTTTGAATTTTAAAAAATATGCACATATTCAACTGTTTTCATTTTTATGGCAATGAAAATAGGGTCAATGAAATATGAGGGAAATACCATAAATCTGGAAAAGTGAAATGTACCCAAGGAACAAAGAAAGGTCAGGTAAACCAGCTGTGTAAGTCACAGCCATAGCACAACTGTGGTTTAGCCAGAGTCCAGGGCTAGTGGGCTCTGGGTCTGTGAGATGAAGTTGCCACTTAAGTTAGAAATGAAGCAAACATGCTCAGCCCTGGTCTCTCCTTTTGCAGTTTGTAGCAGATGAGTCCAAATCTGTTCATTAATTTTGAGCTAGTTGGATTATTTTAAAAGATGCTGTACCAGCAAAGGAAAACATAAAGGAGGCTGAGAAAATCACTGTTTAATATTGCAGAATTTACTGCTTCCATTCTGACCATGAGCCTAAATTTACACAATGAAATTAGATTATCTCTAATAACAATATTAGATCCTGCACTGGATGGATGAGAATTGAGGTGGTTTTGTTGATTGCAAGGGTTTAATGTTGCATTTCAGAATCTGATGTGGTTTAGCCTCCCTTCCATTAACTGGAAAACCCCTGAGGTTTTACAATTATTTCTTAAAGATAATACATTTAAGATTGCATTGGTAGGCTGAAGAAAAGTCATAAAGGCAAGAAGGGAAGCCCTTAATAACTCTTGAGATTCAGACATGTTCAGCAGTTAGATTGGCTCTGACTTCACCAAGGGTCGACAATGTGTCATTTCCACGAAGCCAAATTGCCCTCTGCCTATATGATATTAATGTGCAAATCAATATTTCAGGGATTAAATTTCCCTTCTTCATTTTTTATGGTTTCTACCTCAATAAGTCTCAAGTCTATTAGAAGAGGCTGGATGATTTAAAATCTTTCACTGCAGAATGGCTTGTCGTAGTCTTGTTTCACAGACCATTTTAGGGTTTTCGTTAGAAAAGACTGAAGGCACCCTGAAGAAGTTGTGAGGCAGTGTAGAGCCAGGCTCAATAGTGTAAAGCCCTTGTTCGATTAAGAGCTAAAAGGTATTGAAAATATAATATATATGTTTATGTAATATATATATACATTCTGCTGCTTTAAAAATATTATGTTAATCACCTATTGATTTATTTCAAAATCAATCGAAGCTCCTTTCTTATTAGTGATTTGTTCAGCATTCTTGAAGACTGTGTTAGTTTTGTGACAGAGTATGCATGAATTAGCTTGATGTGCAAGTGTTTGGGGACATTTTCATTTAACATATTTTCCTAAGAAATGTTTTTAGAAACTATTGTTTGTGAGAGTGATAAACAAGTGTTGTCATCTGTGTACACTGCTGTCCTAGCTATCAACCGCATTTTGTAGCTGAATGCTTTAGCTGTGAAAAGAGGCCTTCTTCAGTTCTTTTTACATTTCTTTTCTAGAACGTAGTAGGGCAATGTTTATTTTTACCCTCTTGGAGAGACACGCTCATTAAGGGAAAATATGTGATTTGATTGGAAGTAATACAAAGCAGAAACTTGGGAGGGTCAGAATAGAAGGTTGTGACTTTATCACAAAATCTCGGGAAGGCCTACTGTCTATCATTTGGTGGTGTTTTATAGTCTTAAACCATCTGGACCAAGTTCCGCACAGCTGCATGAATTTCATATGTGATAGAACATTTTTTCCATTCAGTGTGAAGTGTTCCTTCCTAAAAAAAAAAAAAAAAAGTACACCAGAATCGCTTAATTTAGTCTGTTAAAAGAAATGCACATGAAAAAGGACAAAAGCCTCTTTAATCTCTGCAAGCTGTTTGTTTTTCTTCAAGATTCCTGTCTGTTTGGGTTTGAAAAGTCATGTTTATGGAGGAGATGACTCTGAGGTGTGACATTAAAATAATATATGATTTTTGGACTGGTGGCCCCGCTTCTGCTTAATGTGCAGAACTACTTTTATGTCTGTCAAAACACAGCGTTCATCTATCCTTATTTACAATTAATCTCAATAAAATTAATCTTAACTCTGCTTTATTCAGTGGCTTAAAATATCTAATTATATTCAATTAACTGCTGTCATAGTAATTAACATTGCTTAATTGCCTCTGCATATATTTATGTAAAGCTCATTAGATGCTGCTGGCTCCTTTTCCCTTTCCTACTTGCTATTTTTGCTGTTGTCAAGCCATTTTCGTTTCCCAAGGTTCGACACTGTCAATGAGAGCAAATTCTTTCTTGATGTTTTCTTTAGATGTATGCTGTTGCTTTCCTATGGGAAGATACCAGTTCTGAGTCTTCAAAGATGAATCTATCCTTTTCCTTTCCCCTTACCCCTTGTCCCTAGCACACTCACAAAATATTTTCTGTCATTGTTGCTAGAAATATGAGAAGCCAGGTTAAGCTTTGTGTTTATAAATGAGGAGCTTTTCTGTGTCTGCCTTGGGGCTGTACCCACAAGGCAAGGTTTTTTTTTTTTTCCTTCTAAAACCATTCTAAGGGTTAAAGACTTGGCCAAGGTTCAAACTGAAAAGCGCCCAGGGAAAGTGCATGTGAATATGTACAAGTTTCATGTAATTAGTGCTTAATTATATTAACATATGCAAATTGTCAACTTAGGAGCTTGTTGAGCTGGCGAAGATCAGCTAGGCACAATTGCTGTATTGTTCTGAAACAATAATGGATTTCAAGTTGGATTGTGGAAACACATAACTAGCTATCTAATTTAACTCATACCATGGTGAAATTTCATTAGTCTCCATGGAGACTGGTTTAATTGTGCTGACTAATGTTCTGGGCTGCAGAATGTCCTAAAAAGAAAGCGTTGTTTGCCTAATCCACCTTACAATGACACTTGTTTGTACATGTTTCCCTTGTGTGAGAATTTGCATATGCAAATAAATAGTTTCTCTGCCCCATTTGTCATGGCTGTTCATTACCCATGAAGAGGACATTGTTACTCGGCTGTTACTGAGTCTCCCAAGACGGGATAGTGTCAACCAGTCCAGCTACATTCTTTCATAATTTGTTTCTGATTAATAGACCAGAGTGAGTCTCATTCTCTTCTGGAGCCTACAAAGGGAAGGTCAGTTCTGTCACAGAAAAGAGTTTCTGCAGTGACTGAAGGACTTTTTCTTCTTCTTCTCCCTTTTCCACCCATTGATTAACAGAATCATATTTAAAATAATGTATTCTTGTTCTAAGAATGGCTCTACTAATAATCTCTAGTTTCCTAAAGCAAAAAAGATAGGAAAAGAAAGGAGATTCTGTTATTGGAATATTAATCCTGTTTTTGACAGAAAGGTAAACTGATATAATTGCTTTTCAGTCGAAGGAATGGGGGTTTATACAAGGGTGAAAGCATCGGAAAAGGATTAGCATTTTTTTGCATAATGGAAAGCTCTGTTGAATAGGGTCCTGAATGGCTGACTGGACGACTAGGATGAAAGGCAGATGGAAATGCAGGCTCCTCTTTCTTTTCTGCCTGTGCTCCGCTCTCCCTAAAGTTATGTTTGTCCAAGACTTGAGAAAACAAGCAGGGGCTCAGATTTCAGCAACTTTATAAGATGCCCCTGAGTTTTCATCGTCATTGGAAAGTTACATGTATGATAATAGTGCCGCTAGAAGATGATAAACAGAGGTTTGCATGTAGAAGAGTTTCAGAAACATGCCGGGTTAGCCAAATATTGACTATTGGGTATCAAGATTTCTCAGCACTTTACTGGCAAGAACAGTTATTTCAGAAGAGGCCAATAGTATGATGGAGATATTTCATTCAGTTAATGGTGGAATATGTGGTGGATTTCTTTCTTCCCAACAGCTATACATAGCTGCCTCGGTTGGCAGAACGCTTCACTTGGGGATGAGTTGTATGTTCTGACTTTTGGCAGTGTTAGACGCTTTAAGTGGCCTATCAGATTTTGTGGCTGCGAGGGGTGGGAGAAGAGGCACAGAGTTGCCTTCTTAGAATTTAATTCATAAAAAATTCTGAGTGAAGTCTTCGTGTGGCTTTGCAGGTGCATTGTGTATTTCTTTTTCGAGATAAGTCCTTTAAGATGTTTAAGTACTGTGTTAACTCTTGGAAACATTTGCCAGTAGGGTTTCCTTGTCACTAGTTAAGGCTGTAACTGGTTATCAGTTGACAATGTGATGAGGCCCTTAATGATGTTTCTTCACCCATAATTAGGGCAGTTAATATACCCTAAGTGTTAAGACACTTTCGAAGGTGGTAATTGGTTCCTTTGTACATATGTAAATCAAATGCAGTGTGGATAATTATTTATATGTGTGCATTTTTAACAAGCTCTTTCCGGTTTGAGGTCACCACACATGATCCATTGAAGGCTGACACAGAGCAGAGTTGAAAGGTTCCCCCAGACAGTAACCTCACATGTTTGTTGCTAGCTTGTAGAACTTCCATTGCTTCATCACTTCAGTGTTTCAGTTGCTCAGGTACTATTAAAATAGTTAGATGGAAACTTGGGAAATCAGAAGTATTTTTCATATTAAAAAAAAGTATAAGGGTTGCCTCTTGCATACAGAATATTGTAAACGAACAGTGTTTGATCTTTGTTATATGAAGTCACTGAAATTCTTTACTAGAGTCCTTTTTAAAATTTGTCAAGAAATTCTGGGTTGTTTCAGAAACTTTATGGTTAACTTTATGATATACTTGAAAAAAAGTCTTAAAAGCACAACAACAACAAATCCACATGGAGGCTATTCTTTTACACGGAGAAGGGCTTATTAAGGTATTTCCATAAGAAAAATGTGTTAATTTAAAAAATAAATTCATTTATATTTTAAGACATTGTTAACCAAGCACCATGTGTTATAACTGGCAGTTTTCCAGCCACCATGGATGTGGATCACACATGGGTTAATAGTAGCTTATGTGATGTCTGCATTCTTAGGAAATGGGCAGAAACCCAGGGTATTCAGATATCAAGATTTTAGGGAATCAGACAGAAAGCAGAATATATGTTTATATGTGAACAGATGGACACATGTGAAAACTAAAAGTGCACAATTTCTCTCGGCACTTGTTTTAGTTATCCCTGATGATATACCCAAGATCTTAGTGCGCTCACAGTCTTTGATGGCTAAGGACGAAATGGTCTTTTAATGAGGGCTCAATGGCATTATTTTCTTGCATAAGGATTGTGCCCCTTGTGATCTTACTGGATTTGATGTTCTGTTAATTCCCTAGTTTCAGAAGTTCACCAGTTGGCTTGAAAGTTTGATATGGTTTCATGTTTGACATACAATCCTCAGTTCAGGAATGGCTGGCCTCCACTCCCCAACTCTTTTAAAGGTTTATGAGTGAAATAAAATATTTACCATTTGGAGGCTCTTTTGATTATATGCACACAATTAAAAAAATGGCTCTGACACTGAAGTCCTATTTGGCAAGCAGCTTATCTCTAATAATATAATTAGCCACTTTAACATCCAAGAGATTAAAAAAATAAAATTAAGAATTTGAACAGACCTTTTTTTATGTGGTTAATATGTCATAGTGTCCTGATAGTTCAAGACAAGTCCTGAGTAGGTGTTTTAGTCATCTAGGTCAGGGGTTCACCCACCAGTGTCATGTATTCAGATGATAGATTGTTTCTCAAGTTGGCCTGTCCAGGTGATACAATAGTGTGCATTTGATAATTATTGAATGCTACGCATTATAGCACATACCTCTAAAGACAAAGTTTATAGGTTCCATTTGGTTCTAGCTATTAAAGAAAGAAAGAAAGCATTCTGCAAGTATTTACTCAGATCTAAATCATTTTAATCAGGGAAAATTGACTTTTGGGTTAAAATATGCATTTTATAACTGTCCATAAAATTCTTTTCCTTCACTGTAAAGAAGAAAGGAAATCCATAGCTTTAGCAATGTTAAAATACAAAAACATATGAACTGGTATATGCCACCTGATTATACTGTTAAAAACAAAACAAAGCAAAACAAAAATAAAATAAAGCAAACCAAACTTTGTAAAGGGGAAGTTTATGGAGAGTCTTATTTACCTGCTTGAAGAATAAGTTGAAGAAGCCTGATCATTGTTAGACTCATATTTCCCAAGGTACCTTAATTAAAGCTGAAAGCCTAGATTCTCTAAAATACAGTTTTTAGTGATTGTTAACGTACATTTAAGGATAATGCAATTAATGCTTAAAATTTCCTGAACCCACTAATGAATTGAGAATGAGTCATCTCTCTTGGTTTAGTAAACACAACTGTGTTTCATCTTCCCTAACACCTGTTTACTAGGAGTGTGTATACAGACACACACGTACACACACACTTTCCATGTTAGTGTCTCTGTTTCCTTTTTAGATGTATTCATAGGGGTATCCCTTTATAAACTAAATGTCTCTCGTTTTTGAAGAACTGGCCAAAAGATCTCAACAGAAAAGATCAGGTAGGATGGTATGGTAACTAGAAACTCTCCAGATGTTAGCACCTGAGATCTGCCTTACAGTTATTCAGTTCAACCAGAGGAAACATGGGATTTTGGAACATAGTATATGGAATTCAGGAGAAGCTGTAGTTGAGTCACCTAGCAAGGTGAGAGAATATCAGGACAGGAATGCAAATCTCCCAACTCTGGTACTAATGGTCACTCAACTATATTGGCTGCTTAGAAAGTAGTTTGTTGCGTGAATGAATCTGAAGGTGATGAAAATCGTGAAGAGAAAGAAAGGAGACTCTGCCCTGTTAATCTAACAGTGATATTTTTGCCCTCTGAGAGAGTGAGTTCTCTGTCACTGAAAGGGGCCAAGTAGAATCTGAATTGCCCCTTACCACTGTGACTGTAAACTTGTATTTTTGTATTAAGAGGTTAGACTAGGTGCTCTAAATGGCCAAGAAGAGTCTATGATTCATAAAAATACTGATGATCTCACTGACTTAAAATGCATTCTTAATAGTCATGAACATGGTGTGAACAAGAACAAGGTTTCTGTTCTGTGTTAAAGTAAATGAAGACAATGCTGTGATGTTGTAGTGGCAGCATGGTGTACAGAAAGAATGACACTTAGTTAGGGCCAGACGTTCTTTTGCTTCTGCTTCCTTGGAATTCCTTTTTTCATTTGAAATGTGTTTGTGTATTGTAACTTAAGTTTCAGGTATTTGAAAGTTGTTTTTTGATAGCCCAGTGACCAATGGGAATCATATTTGAATTATCAGACACCTGAGTTAAATCTCTGCTCTGGGTGGCATTGTCTAATCTAAAAGCACGTCGGTTTTCTCATTTGTTTCTCAAGGTTGTTGTAGAGCTTAATAAGACTATAATGTTGTGAATAGTAAAATAAATGAATATGGCAGAACCTGATAATCTATATGTTTCCTTTCTTTTTGTTTGTTGTTTATGTTAATAGCTGACTTTAATGTAATGCCTAACAAAATACCCATTGCCATTGAGTCAATTCTGATTTTTACTTACTAAATAGTATCTGATAAAACAAATCTACATAGGTATTTTGAGTAGAATTCACCCCCCGCCCCCAGAATGAGATAGGAATTAGGCAGTGGGTATGCTTAGAGGTAGCAAGAAGGAGTAATATCCTTTTCCTCATATTTTTCCACTGAGAGATACCAAGATGGTATCTAGGTGGATAGACGGATAGTCCCCCACCTCTTTATCTGCCACTGTATCATCACAGTTGGTGTGTGATTCTGAGGGATTTCCAAATATTTAATGCATTTCTGGGTCTTCATTTTTCTAAGAAGCAAATTAGACAGAATCAGTTTTTAAATAATTCAGACCTCAGTCTATTCACATAGTGAACTCAGTATCCCAGACTGTCCATTAAATACAATAATAGAAGTGACCACAACTCTTATTTCAGTCTTGAAGTTGACCCAGTCTGCTTGAGAGCCTTTGAATTACAGGATTTCCAAAACTGGATTAGATGCCATAGAAACACCATTATATAGACTTGATATTATGATATGCCATGAAAGATGTAGAGATACTGTTACAAGAAGAGATTAAGTTATTAATAATCCAGTAAGGTTATAGAAACCTTAAATTTTCTTGGGAGATTTTATAGCAAAGTTATGGGTCTTCTCCTGGCTTTTCTCTTGGAAAAGATCACAGTCCTTTATTTATTTATAATAATGTATATTTAATGGAGGACTAACCAGGTTCAAAAAAAAGATTTCATGTATCTTTATTATAAGAGCCAAATAAGGATACATAAATCTGTGAATAAAAAGTTGTTGGATCATCTAATAATTAAAATCTAGTCCTAGTATGATTTTTCCTTTTGATCTTTTTATTTAAAAAAAATTGCCCACTATAATACATATAAAATATGCATTTAAATTATTTATTTTTATGGGAAACATAAGAGTATTTGATTGTAATTTGCCATTTTTGAGTTTGATTTTTTGTGTAATATTAATCTATGGTGGCTTCAAAATCTTGCTAATTTTTTTTTCTTTTTTAATAAAAGTGTTTGTATAGCCTGTGTTCTGGTCATATATAAGTGCCTGGACTTAACAGGTCACTTGAAGCATTTATTTAAATCTAAGTACTTATTGGATATTGATCAGGGTAAAGAGATATTTCATTGACAGAAAATAACTTAAAAGTTTAGCATTTTTCCTGGTGCTTGTTTAAGTGTTTTCCTAAATCAGTTGCAGCGTCTATGAGGATAGCACCCATGCCTGTCTATTCACTGTAACCACCAAACCAAACCCATTGCTGCTGAGTCTATTCTGACTCATAGCAACCCTATAGGACAGAGTAGAGCTGCTCCACAGGGTTTCCAAGGCTGTAATCTTCATGGAAGCAGACTGTCACATCTTTTTCCCACAGAGTGGCTGGTGGGTTCCAACCACCTAGCTTTTGGTTAGCAGGTGAGCACTTAACCACTGTACTACCAGGGTACTACTGTATTCACAGTAACTGACATATTGTTGTCACATTCTTAGTGCTCAGTATCTGTTGAATGAATGGATAAATGAATGACAGTTAATTAAAGTATAAACAGAAAAATTCAGTTTACTGTACAACTGGAGTCTGCCTCTACTCTTAAAATCTGGGTACTGAAAAAGAATATGTAATTGTTAAAGCAGCTAGGTATGTCTTGGAAAATTTCACAGAGAAAACTATCTTCCAGTGCAATCTAAATGGGTTTTTATATTAGAAGCATAGATTATTGCAGGTGGAAGGGCTATAGCACAATCCCTTTGTTTAACTGATAAGGAAACTGAAGTTCATAGAAATTCCTGGGAAACATCATATAACTAGAGAGCACAGCTGATGAGGGGCGTGTGTGTGTGTGTGTGTGTGTGTGTGTATGTGTGTGTGTATTGTGCATGTGTGCGTCCTTCAGCGAATCACTTAACATTTTTTAACTCAGTTAAGGGTTGGCTTAGCTCCTCCCATATCCATGGACTCTATAATAATAATAATAGGAGAGAACAATTTCCATTATGCTGGAGATTTTCTTATTTGCGAGTATTTTCAAAGCAAAGGAAGTTTTTCAGTTGGTACAATTTCTAGATGGCAGTAGGACAGGCTGCCTGCTCTGGAGTCGTAAAGCTGAGCTGCTAGAGATAGGACAAGAATTGCCTAAAAGGTGAAAACTTGCAGGAAAAATGGGGTGGGTCATTTAGTTCTTGAAATGAAGCAGGGTGCAGATTAGGAATCATTATGGTTTGCCAGAAGTTGCTGGTCATAGAAGCCTGTTTAAGTGCTCACTGTCAACAAGGAAATCATGGGCAGCACTTAAAGTGGCTCACCTCTGATTTATTCATAAACCTCACACGAGCACTTGGCTTTGTTCTTGCTCTACTAAGGGGGACTGATGCCAGTAAGAACAGGAATAAAGAGCTCCTTGCATGGTCCAAGAGTGAATAGCACTTTACCTCAAAGCTTGACCTCCTTTCCTGAGGTCTGTTATGCTACAGTTGACTCTGATTGGCTGTGTGTCCTCAGATGAATTGCTAGAAGAGGTTACAACAAGTATCCACTCTGTCAACTCCATAGTGTACATAACAAGAACTATGTAACAGGAACTTGGGTTCTAACTTAACCTAAAGGTTGTGGTAAATGGGAAGGCTTCCCTTTTCAAATAGCCTGAAGAGCCACACATTTAATAATAGGTGGAAAAACATTGCTTCTTTCTAATTGAAGAATACAATGATCTCAGACTAAAATTGGTTGTGACAGTCCCTCCCTCCACTAAAGTGAATTTAGAGGGATTTAATCACATAGGAAATGAAGGTTGCAAGTGTAAAATACATCCTACGCTGTGGTAGAAACAAAAAAATGGGCTTGCCGATTGATTAACCATGTTTATCTGAGCTTTATTTGTGCCACTTTTCAAATTATCTTCTGCTCCAGCTGCCCATGTTGAGGGGAAAGGGGCCTTTAAGAGACAGTCAGCTGGTTGCTTTGCACTGGGGCAGGGGTTGAGTAGAGTTACTTAAATCCCCAGAGCAACATTTACTTTGATAGTCTTTTTTGTTTCTCCTGATCCTGTCCACTCAGGCTTCCCTTTCTCCTTTCGATGGAGTTGATCTCTTACTACTTAAGGTGCAGATATTTACAAAAAAAAAAAAAAAATTTCCTCAAATTTTCACAACACATTAACCCACAAGAGCCATATTAGGAGATGGTGATGAGAGTTAATGATATATCCTTAGATAAAGCCATCCTCCCATGCAATCACATCAGAGTCATCAGCTCATTTGTCATGGCTGAAGTGAAAATGTCAGGACCAATGAGTGTATGAGCGCTGAAGGGGGCGAAAGGGCTTTTGGAGGGAGCCATTTTTTTGTGCTGGGAGTCGGCCATGGCTTAGATTTAGCTCCAGGGCAATATTGGGATTAGCCAACACTGCGCACAAAGCCTTAGCATAATAGAATTAGTTGGGAAAAACGGGGATGGGAGTGGGGGTCATGGGGATGGGCACATTTCTGGAGACATACTCTAGGCTGCAGGCTAAAGCTATGGAAGAGAATTAGAAGATTTATTAAAATTACTTTAAGGGATGAGATGATTGATTTCAGCAAGGTTGAACTTGGTAGAATTGAATAGCATCAAGGGAAAACCTTGCATAATTATACTAAATGTGTATATATGGCTTACGTTTTCAGTTAGCTGTGTTAAAAGAATTTCAGTCTCAAACTTCTGAAAACTTTAGGGAGATAATTGGGTACACAAAGATAACATTCAGGCATAAAATATTTTGGACAGTAGAGAGGAAGTTCATTTAAATAACAACAAGAGAGAAATACTTGTTGAGCTCACACAAAACCAAGAAGCTAAACTTTCTTTACTCAGACTTCATTCTGAAACTTTAATGGAAAAGTAACTTATTTCCTTTAACTACAGAAGTTCTTATCTTTGCGGGACCAAGACTCACAGATTTATTTCATTTTGGTTCCAATGAAGTGGTCTCTTCTAGATAATGTACCCATACAACCTTTTCTTGTTTAATTCTATTGATTTACAGTGTTAAAGTGAAATAATCTGATACCTGTTTCCTGCCCTTTGAGTATTTGTCGTCAAAGAGGCTGATTAGTTTTTCCCCCAGCTCTTTAGCTGTTTTAAATGTATAATTATCATTGCATGTCATTTGATAGCTGCACTAATTGCTGCCAACTATTGTCTGTTTGCACTTAATGCTGAAACCTGATCAACATCCTGCTTTGGTTGATGTTTGGTGGTAAACTTTAATTAACTCTTATTGCATTGAAGAAGAGTTCAGGCTTGGTGCTAACTAATCATTTACCTTCATTATGTCCTGACAGCTCTACTTGTTCTCAGTCCTAATAGATACACCAGTCAGTGAATAAACCTGGAAACCTTCATGTCTTGAAGTTGCTCCACACTGCTATTTTGCTACTTAAAGTATAAGATAATTGGGCCCAGATAATTATTTAGTCAGTTTAGTATCTCTAGTCCTGCAGACACTAATCTTAAATTGCCTCTTTCATGCTGGACAATTTCATCTTAATAGAAACTGTAGATTTGAGATAACATTATTCCTTCAACATGGTTCCTCTGAACATGCATCTTTTGAATCAATACAATTAAGCTTGTCTCCTGTTGGAATTCTTGTAATTATTTTTCCTGAAATACTTTTCCTGTAATGATATTGAAGTTAAAGTAATCAGGTTACCAGCAGATCATGTAAAATTCAACTCAAAATTGCTGGCTGCTTGATTTTAATTTGTCTGACATCAAGTTTGTTTGAAAAGGGATAATATGTGGGTAAACCAAGGAGCTTATAATTACGGTTGACGTTTGTTTGTTTATAATGAAATATAATTAAAGTTCATACATTTAAAACACAAAAGTTAATTACTGCATTGCTCACTTCACTTATGGACAGCAGTCAAATTAACTTTCAGGCCAAAAAAAAAAAGAAAGAAAAACCAAACAAAAAAGAAAGCTCAAAACGAAAGTCTCTTCACAATGGAAATAAAATAACCAACTAATCTTAGTGATCAAACAGAAATTTGCCAATATTTCATCCAGAAGAAAACTTGGCGTTCCACTTATGTTTTCTATCCTGTTAGTCCTAATGTGGTTTTTAATATAAAATGATTTAAAATGTTTACATGGGATGTAAAAAGAGACTTGTATTTGGTAGACTCTAAGAGTATTGTACAGTAAGAGGCACTTGGGAGTGACTTTTAAAATTCTGCATGTAACTTTCTTCATTAAAACTATGTTGCAATCATATGAAGCCATTGAAATCATTTCTCAAGGAATAGGAATGTTTACTGCAATACCTGACCTGTGATTAGTTTTATGAAGATAATTATGATAGGTTTAGCCTGCAAGGAATGACCTTTTCAAAAAAAAAAAAAAGTACTTACACTATTACATTTATTGTTATATTGGTTATGAGATCGTGTTGGTGAGAATAGTAAATACAAATAATTATAGAGTTATTTTTTTTTCTTTTAAACATTCAGGTTTAATAATTAGTTTAATAATGACTTTTGTATGTGGATAAGCAAAGAAGGAAAAGTACATGTGTATGTTAGACTGGGAAACCCTGATGGCAGAGTGATTAAGTGCTAGGGCTGCTAACTAAAAGATCGGCAGTTTGAGTCCACCAGGCACTCCTTGGAAACTCTATGGGGCAGTTCTATTCTGTCCTGTAGGGTCGCTATGAGTCGGAATCTACTCAACAGCAATGGGTAATGGGAACGGGTAATGTTAGACTGGGCAGGTAAATCTCTTTTTGAAGCTAAAATTCTATAGTTATATACAACTTAATAAAACCAATTAAGATTTCTTTTTTAAATGTTCCTGTGTGACTTAACAGCATTATCAACTAAACACTCATAGATTCTGTGTATTAGTCAATTGCAGAGAGATTAGTCAGTTACATTGGAAAAAACGAGGACTATAAACATGAAAACTGTGATAAATATGGTTTATAAATTTCCAAAAAATGATACATGCGGTGTTTTCTTTCCCCAAGGAAAACTAAAGGGTCCCAAGTTTAAACTTTATATTTAGCAATGTTATTTACTTGAACTTTTAAATCTATAGTAGGGACTTGGGGGAGGAAGACTGGGAAGGGAAATCAATAATTCTGTCCATTGTTGAGATGCTTGTGAAATTTTGTGTAATTATTATCTTCAGAGAGTATGTTTACATATATTTTGATATAACACCTGATTGATTTGTAGATTGATATTTATTTAGGGAAGAGAAATAAAAAGGATCAGACAGTCAACATTTAACTCTAATGTACTTTGCACAGATAAGACAAAGGCAAGATGATTAATAAGTAGGGCTAGATCACTGGCATTCGGAGGTACCTTTTCTTGTAAAAAAAAAAAGTCTATTTTCTCACAATATTGGCAAACAGCAGCTTTCTAGTAATACTTTAGCTGATTAGGACATCCTTACCATTTAATGAAGCAATCACTACCAAGCCCCAATGTCAGCTGGAATACTGGCAAAACAGTTATCAAAGAAAGAATCAGAAAGAGGCACTGCACATAATTGCAGCTCATGTCCTTGTCTCACACCAAGGCAAACTATTCATTTTCAATTGGAATGAATAAGAAAATTAGAAATCAGATAGATTGGTGAAAAGTACCAAAGTTTGTTTATAGAGGAGACCTCAAGTAATGGGTCCATCTTGTACACTGATTATGAAATTTTCCTGAAGCAAACAAATAAAATGAGTCATATAATAGCATAATTTGGTTAAGGACAGCCTATTGATTCTTCTCTAAGGAAAGTAGCTGGAGTTTGATTAAAGTTCTGTAGAAAACAGAGTAAAATTTGTATTTCTCACAACTGTCATCAAATTAAGAACTATTGGACTTATTGGTAGAGTGTACCTTTTCTCTTTGGTTCATCAACACATATATTTAGTTATATGTAATTGTCATATAAAGTCCACGTTGGTTTAGAGAGGTGAGAGAGATGAGGGATATAGGGATGGGAGGAGAGGGAGAGGAAAAGAGAGCTAGAGAAGATGACAACTAGGCATCAGCCATAAGGAACGTGTTTATAGAGAAGGAAATAAATCTGCATTGCATAGTTAATTTCGATTTTAATGAGAAAAATTAGGGCAAATGACTTCGTTGACTAGCACACTTCTGTTTGTCTTTGTGACTTCCCCTCTTTAAAAATTTGGTTCTTTTAAATGCTTAAATATTTGGTTACATCCTTCTCTTCAAACTTAATTACCTTCTCCCCTTTGTCGTGACATGGGTGGAAAGTTTTTGCCATGTCAGGAGAGGTCGTCACACATTCTTTTGCAGTTCTCTTCATTAATTCCTTCTTGCAGAAGCATTTTCTCTCGTGCTGGGAAGGTAGAAGGGTGTAACAGAAGAGCCCTGAAACATCAGCAGGAAGCTCTAAGCTGGTTAATGCAGTATAATTGTCTGGACATAGACTGGTCTTTGTTTATGTGGTTCACTCCGAATCAGCTGTAATTAACTCCAGAGTGTTTCCAGATTGCCAGCAAAGAAAAATTACAGCTTTTCTGTTTTAAATTGTAAAGCTCACAAACATTAACTATGCAGATTGCTTTTACTTTGATATATGTCTATCCTGCAAGAAAGAGCTTGTCCCCCCCCACTCTAAAAAATGTGATTTTGTTAAGTTGTTTGATTCCGTGTCTATTGGAACATAATGGCTCCTTAATAGTTGGGTTTGAAACCTTTTTACTTAATGTTTTCAATCCTTTGACATACTTGCATTTGCTTTCCTCCTTGCTAAGATCCTTAAATGCTGCAGTGGGAAAGAAGCTATGCAATCTTTTTCATGAAATACTCAAGATCTACTAAAATAAGCAAATTGCAGAAAAAGCTGACTTAAAACCACTAGCCCCAACTTAAAAGACTGAGATCAAAGATGGACTCTGACGTAGCTGGTACTTCCATACAGGTACTTTACCTGTGTTTTAGTATATCAAAAGAGAGACTCTGAGAAAAGGGCAATTTCACTACCTCTTCTCTTGGTCAGCACACCACACCCTTAAAAGCTTCTGTACAGTGGTTTGTAATTACGAATTCCACCATGGGTAAAAATGAGGTAGCAGTGTGTGCTAATACAGCATATTGTACACAAAAGATCTGTCAGCAACTGATGCAAAAGAAAAAAAAAAAAAAGTCCAGCCAAAATCTTTTTTTCTTTTTCTCTTTCTTCTGAATTTAACAATAAGGAATTTAAGCCTCAATGTGGCTTTAGCAACCAAAGAAAAGAAGCTCTTGGTGTCTGCATAATACCACTTTGATGGATTTTTTTCATCAGTCCTCTGTACGTGGCAACAAATAAACAAGTATAATTATACTTGTGAAGGTCTATTCATTGCTTTGTCAGGATTAGATATATGTGCCGTTTTCACACTGAGCCTCTCTTTTGTCTTTGCCTAACTCACTATGACATATTGATAGAGGATTTGGAATGGGGAAAAGGCCACAGCAGAGACAGTGATGACCTTTTGGAAACTTGATATAATTCAAGGATTTTTATTTATTTTCTTTTTTTTTTTTAGGATTTGGAACTTGTTACCAAATTCTCTTGTAAGTGGACAACTTTTAACCCATTTAAAATGCAGGAAATAAAGACTCCAAGTGGTAGGAGAGGGCCTAAGAGCAGATGAGAATAAAAACAATGAGCTAAGGAGCACATTGGTCTCCTTTCCCAGCACTTAGCCGAGTGGCTAACCTAGCATTCCTTTCCCATTATTCTGTCCTCTTGATCAGATCACGTTCTTTTTAAATCATTTCTCAAACACCATCTCACTGGACCGTAGAGAAGGCCTGGGACAATCTCAATTAAAAACAGAGGTAAAACTGGCCTCTCTGATTTTGGGTTCTAATGGGAACTCTGCTTTCTGAATGCAAAGGAATTCTTCTATTGTTCAGAAAGCACCCCCTTTCATTAGCCAGGCTTCTTGGAGGTGGGTTTGGTCATTTAGCAGAGCAGAGTTTAGGCAGCTGTGACTGCAGGACGAAAGCAAAGCAGAGAGAGCAATAAAAGTTATTTTCTGCATATTGTCCATTATTTCCGCAAAAGGGATTTGCATGATCAAAGTCGCTGATCTTGTGAATTACCAAGAATACCAAAAAAGGTGTACACATATTCTAAGCAGACCAGCAGGTACGTATGGCTCTGAATTTAGCATTAGAATTATATTAGATTTTGCCTCTAAACATTTTTGGAGGACTTTGGTGATTTTTTAAAAAATAGAATGGCAGTAACGGAATAGAAATCAGTTTAAATGGCTGCAGCAACTTTTATACTGAGTGAACTTGCTATGCAGTCATTTTGGAATGAATTCTGTGGTTTAAGTTAAATGGTAGTCTTTGTGGTCTTTTTACTGAGACTTACAAAACTTTAGCATAAGTTTGCCTAAATGGGTCACTCGACAAAAGAAAGATCTTGTCTGACATTGATGACAGTGAAATCACTTAGCATCATATTCAGTGTCACTGTACATTATGGTGTAAATAACTTTTTCACTGCACAAACTAAAACGATTCTATCAAAATATACTGATAAACATTGCCGTGGGTGTAGTCAAAAGCTGGAGTATAAAAATTAAAAAGCCAGATAATACATTACTAGCTCTATCAATTCAGATGGTTTTGTTATTGTTGGTTTTGGAATGAAATGTAAACTTGATTGTAGGGAAGACTTATGTGTTTGACTTACTTTCTGATTAATGTGTAGCTTATTAAGAAGAAATTAATAGGTAATTTTACATAACATTTTATGCAAGTATTGTAACAAAATGTAGCTTACCAAATTGCTTTGACCTGTGATAGATTCTTAAATGCTGTTTTCATTTTTTTTTTCCTCCACATAGTAGTAATGGTCTGTCACATTCTGGAAAGTTACTTGTGTTCTATTAAGGAAAATAAAGACGTGATCTACTTTATGCAGAGGAGTATTGAGATGATGTACTGCAGAGTTCATTCGGCATCTGGCCAAAATTATTAATTGCACATTACATGCAACTCATTTGAATTGCCTTCAACATGTGGGTAATAATCCTAGCAAGGCTTTTGTGGGCTGACAACTGTTATAGGGATATAGGCAATTGAAATAATAATAATAAAAAAGCTCACAATCTCTTTTTAAAAGTTGTAAAATGAGAGCTTTTCTCAGTCCTTACAATTAAGGTAAATCTCCCACATCTCAGCTATATGCATCATGCCTAGTGAGCTATCTTATCTTTGGTGGTGGTGGTGAGGGGACCCACCCTTGGTCCTGGAACTTTACCTTTTAATATTGGATCATGAATCCACTATTATTTACCACCTTGTTTCCATGCCAAATCCCAGTCTTTTCTGCCTTCTTCATTTCCTTCAGTCCAGTAGAGGATTATATTTTAGGCATGTTGGCTGCCTTCAGTATGTACTTGTTTGTGAAGAATTGGTCAATGCAAAGGTGAACATGAATGTTTGTGGACTAATTAGAAAATTATTAGGTTTTCATGCT